>NC_056743.1:1036581537-1036584037 GCF_019279795.1 Protopterus annectens | reverse complement strand
TCATTCAATCTAGTGAGTGGACATCAGTGTGCTTCACTATTGAGTCACCTATGATTAGTGTACTGGGCAAGCTGTTTTGCCTTAGGGGCTTAGGGTGAGGGGCAGACTGTGTAGGTATGCTATGTGTATTGTGGTCTGTGCTGTGTTGTGGTGGTCAAGTGCATTTCTGCCTTGGAGGTCTCTGCTGTTTGGGTAGATTTCTATTGAGAGCCTTCATGAAGGTGGGTATGTGGTTTGTGTTTTTATGTGAGAGCTGTGATGGTGGGTTTTCTGGAGGGCTATATGTTGCATGTGGTGTGGTGCAGGTGTTGACCTTCTCCTCTTGACCAGCTATTCCCATCTTGGATTGAGAGTGCATGGCTTCCAATTTGGATATATAAGTGTATCTATCAGAAGTATGAGTGTTGGGAGGTAAGAGGAGAGGGTTGTCTGTGTACATGAGGCAGTTGCTACACTGCCTTAGAATGCCCTAGTTTACCAGGTTAATAGGAGAAAGCACAGGAAACTGACCTTTAGACATGCCAGGAGAGATAGTCATTATTACTAAGTACTGGAGCTGTTTCCTTATATATTTCTTTTACAGGAAAAATGTCACTCAAGGTGTCTGAGTCTGTACAGAGCGCTGCCAAACACTTGAGGGGAAACTAATACGTAGGCCCTGAAAATTTAAGGATGAAATATTTAGGCAGATATTCTGAAGTTAGAAAGAAATCAAGCAGTACTTACTGAAAAATAAAGAATTAGCTTGTCAAGTCACATAAATGGTTACTGCCTGGCTACTACTAATGCTGATCTCAGCACAGCTTCACTTTGTTGGAATACAATACTCCTTTGCTTCTTCTCCCACCAGAAGCAAAATGTTAGCACTAATCCCAGGAAAAGCACCAAAAGCCTAAACAGTGACTTCCTAAGACAGGTCTTAGGCTTCCCCCAATGGGAGGGGCTTAGCCGACACCCTATCACAGGGTGTTAGGAGATGGAATTCTAAGCTCTGGAAAAGTGCCAGTTTGGGTTTGTGCAGGTACAGAACCCATATGCCACTGAGGCATAGTGAAATTTGAACATCTACTGTTAAAGGTAAGTAGGACTTCTGCAACTGTAGTTTGTATTACACATTGCTTGTGGAGCTGTGTATTATGAGATGAATGTCCAGGGCCTGTGAATTTAGCAGGACAAATTAAAAGTATATGTATATATAACAATACGTGGTTTTAATAAATGCTGTCTAATCTGTGATCCATATTTTCTCTCCAGGCCGTTTGCTGGTGATAGCAGACAATACCACAATGATGCAGTACATTAACAAATGGTGGGAGCAGGTCTTACTCCCCAATAGTTATGATAATCTTTGATATAGTGAATCAACACCTTCTGTTCCTTTAAGATATATATATTCAGTCAGAGCATTATATTATTGCATGCAAGCTAAGTAGAACAGGACAGACGCTCTCGAACAGAGGATACACATGGCAGTTTCCCATGAATTGATCCATCTGTTGGGAACTCATTAAGTAGAGTTGTTTCCCTCCAGTCACAACAGTCAGATGTCTTTTTAAAGAGTCCACATTTTTCCATCCTTTCTTCTGATAACCAGGGTTCTTCTAAACATACTGAAGGCCTTATCAAGTATAATTGTGGCAACTCTCTTTTGGCCCAGGCAATAGTGATTGTGCATTTGAAAAAAATGGGAAGGAATTACTGAGCCCTTTCTCATAGAAATGAACTTACTCAAAAAAGACAGTTGTTCATACAACCCAGCCATGAACTTCTTTAAGTGACTGCCTGGATGATAGAATTTTTAATACCTCTTATACAACTTTTTACTGAGGATGTGCAGCAGCTATTAAAGGAGGCAAGGAAACTGCTACTAGAAAATCATATATGGATAGATGGAAATAATTTTCTAGTTGGTGCCTATCAAAGAGCCAGGACCATTTTGAGGTTCAGACTCCCTGGTTCTGCAATATTTGTGTGAGTTATAATCCTATTTTATTTCTTACTCTTTTATCAAATTTCATTTCTGGGCCACCTCTGTTTCTCTGCCCTTAGATGTTCCTCCCCTTTTTACCCCACCTCAATTGAGCCAGTTTTTGAGAGGGTTTACACATCTGTCTACCCAGAGAGCAGTTGGCTCCTTCTTCCAATCTTAACTTGGAACTGGAGAAAACATACTTGGTTCCCTTCTGAACCTACTGATGAGGCTATTTTGAAGACTGCATCTTGAAAACATGACTTTTTGCTCTGACTTCTGCAGATTGCCAGAGTTACTAGCTCTTATAGTAAGTCATACCTATTTCCTTTTGCTCAAAGATATGATCATTTTTGAGAACAAATCCTTCTTTTATGCCTAAGGTTTTCTCAGAGTTTACATCAAGCCACTCTATTTTTCTCAATATCTAAAAATAGGGAGAAAGAACAGTGAATATGTACAGGCAACTACCAGCATTCACAGGACAAAAACATTCAGGATTGCAGATCAGCTGTGATAGGGTGTCGGCTA
>NC_056743.1:1036559037-1036576537 GCF_019279795.1 Protopterus annectens | reverse complement strand
GATAATGTTAGAAAAGCATCTATCAATGAACTCAGACCTGCGCACCTGATTGTAAAGAGAAATTGCTATTGCTTTATGGAATGGGTAGTTTAAAGTTAATACATAAAAAGGAGCTATGATGGATGGGCTTCACATTAGAGAGGATGAGGACTTGTCATCACTAATTTTCCAAAAATAATTGCAACTGTTCCCACCAACGAGGGGCATGAGGTGAGAAAGAAATTGTGTGTCTCAAGTACTCAGCAACTTTGAAAGTGGTTAAAAAGGGAGAAGAGCATTGGTTTAGAAACAATGAAGAGACCATCCATGTCTATATGGATGCTATGAAAGGTGCACTACATTAGTGGATATGCAGCAACACAGAAAAGTGATGTTATTCCACTGCAAATCAAACATATCTTAAGTTCCACCTTCGTATGAGGAAATTTTTCCAACAATGATGATATAAGACAGGTTTTAAATAAGTAGGGATGAGCTTAATTTAATTAATGAGTTGATTAAAATTTGTGAGATTATGAAGACCAATAAAGGAAGGGGTTGATTTTAATGAGTGATATTGACTATTCAGCTAGAATGTATAACATACTTAACAATGAGCTCCGGTATTGTATCATATCTAAAAATGAAGTTAATGTTTCTTATGATAAGACAGATATGGCTCTGAAAGATTGTTTAGATTATGGTGACATTGAACATTAATTGTATATGTTTTTAAAAGTTGATTACCATTGGTATCCACAACATTCGGCATCACTAAAATACATAAGAATATCAGTGACCCCCCCCCAACGGCTGCTGCTGATTCAAAAACTTGATCCGTTAGCCATATGTGTAGATGGAACTTTAAAGCATTTTCTCAGTAGGTATCCTTACATTCTGAAGGACTCTTGGGATTATTTAGGTAATATTAAGTGGGAATTTTTTGACGAAGCGTGGCTGTTAGTCACAACTGATGTAATCAACCTTTTTTCATATAAACTGGTTTAGGGAAGCATGTGAAAGATGTGAGTCCATACATAATAGAGAGATTTACATTTTAGTTGATCTTATAGATATGGTCCTTCATAATAATTTAATCTGTTTGTAGTGGAATATTTCAAACAGCTAACAGGTGTTGCTATGGGGTCAGCATGTACTCCCTTATATGCTAATATTGTTCTGTAGTACTGTGAACAGAATTTTGTGTTCAACTCAGACTATATGCATTATGTGGTAACATTTTTGAGGTTCCTAGATAATATATTTATCATCTGTAAGGGTGGTGTACCACAATTTACTAATTTTGTAACATTTTTGAATTCCACAACTGATTCTTTAAGGTTTACATTTTCCTTTTGCAAAGAAGTCTTTGATTTTTTCGATCTATTATTAGAAGAAGATTTTTATCAACAATATTTTAGCTCCAGATTTTGTAAGTAACCTACATTTTTCAATAATATTTTTATTTTTTTTGTTTTGCTTTTTTCCAGTAACCACCCTCTCTCAAATGAAAAGTTTAGTGAAAGGCCAAATGGTGTATACATCAAGAAAAGTGCCTGAAGATGATCAGTTTACAGTTGAAATTGATATACTAATAGATATGCTGGTTAATAGGGGTTATCCCGCTAAATGTTAAATGATGTCAAGTAAGAAGTACATAGAAAAAGAACAGGGATTGTTTTCCACTCTTAAGTAATGGGATACATTGTGCAATACGGTTAAGTAACGAAGATCAACCATTAAATAATTTGAGCAAACCATGATCATTAAATATAGTAAAGGAAATGGTTGTAGGAAACAGATAATTCAAAACAATTTGAAGATAATTGAAAGCGATAGTACTACTAATAATTTTTTTGGTAGTTGCACTCAATTTGTATATACAAGACATTTAAATCTTAAGGAGAGGTTTGAAAGAGGTAACACCAAGCTTGATCTCATCAAGGTTAATATAGTAGGTGAGGGTATGATAGAGTGTGGTTCCTGCCAACAATGAAGTATATTTTTGAAGGTCAGAGCCTGAAACTTAGTGTCACAATTATGAATTTCAGCTGCATTATGCTTGTGATTGTAATTCCACTGGCATATTGTTTTTTGTGATTACTGTTATGGTTACTATATAGGCAACACTGAACAAGCCTTAAAAAAAGATGACTACATGAGCATTACTATGACTCAGATAATTCTAATACTAACAATGCACTTTATAAACATGGGTTAACTTGCACTCATAATAAAAACTTTTTTTTTATATATTGGAGCAAGTATTACTTAACCCTAAAGGGGTTCCATGTGAACACATGCTCAAGTATTGGCAATTATTGTGGCAGATTAGGTTAGATGGTAATACACATCCTGGGCTTAATTATATGGTTTCTTTAAGCAGTGTGATAAAATTGTGTGCACCTAAGCTTTAAGTGACTCATTTAAGTTGAATATAAGTATATTTATTAGCTACTTAATTTAAGTTTTAAAATATGATCTTGTAATAATAGAAACTTTAATGTATAAGTTTTATTACATTCAATTTTGGAAAACATTTTCAATATATGAATGGTTATTTGATTTGATTTGTTTTAATAGTGTCACATGATCTTATTAATGAGTTTATAAATCTGATTGGTTTACATGTTTTCACTAGTTCTGATGAAGTCCTGGTCTGCTATAGGGACAAAAACATGTAACTACTTCTGAATAAAATATTTGGTGCTTTATTTTATGTATTGGTGGTTTATGGTCCCTATTTCTGGAATAGGTTTCCCACTTTTTACTTAGGGAGGAAACTCAGTTGTGCTTGGTTATTTTTTTTTATTTGTTCCGAGGGTCTTCTCTCTCTTCTGTCATGTTTATCACCTAGAGGTGGTACCTTAACACTTACAGAGATCGGGACAGCAACAAAGCAGTGACATGACAGTTCAATTACAGCTTGACATATATGCTCTGCAGGTAAATATAATAGACAATGTCCAATATATATCAGTTATTAAATATGTGGAAGAAGGATGGGGATGTGGAAATAAGAAGGGAGGATGCAGGTTGGAGAAGTTAGGCAGGAAGAGAGAAGGTCATTCCTACAGCATCTGCTTATGATCAGAGATAGAGTTGGCATCATCTCCAAGTGTATGGAAAGACAGTTGACATGGATGCCAGAAGACAGCACTAGGAAATCAACTAGCAAGGTAACTATAAGTAAGAATGTAACTTCTGGAAAGCATTACGATGGCCATCAGACTCTGATCACTATATGCTCTTTTACTCTGTCTCTGTTTATGTAACTCTTTATTTGGTGGACTGATGATCAAGCTGACAGACAGGAAATTACCTAAGGTCAAAAAGGGCAGTAGAACTATCCAGAATGACAATGAAGGTGAAGTAAGAGGACTCTTAACTTTTCTGTTTGAGGAACAGTCCTGTCCTTGTCCTCTTCTTTCTGTTAGGTTACTGGACTGTAAATGGTTGTTGTTGTGATGGTCATCACTTATATAGACATTTGATTATGCAGGCATCAGGACAAAATACATTACTTATTGAGAAGGAAAAATGTTTATTTCCTTTGTAATGTTCACTGACATGACTGAAGTGCTGGGGGATGGTTTTTTTTCCTACTTCAGTAGCAGGGGATCTCCACTATACATATACATATATATATATATATATATATATATATATATATATATATATATATATAGATCCTGATTACTGTTCTTTTTGAAATATCTGGCCCTCATGCAAGGGGGGAGGGGTAGCAGCACCTGTGAAGGGTATAGGTATGGTCTGAAACCACTGTACTAAAAGTATAATGTTGAGTTAGATTCTTCTTCTTCCTACAATATGTTCATTGCTACTGTAGAGTGTAATGTTTTACTCAGGTTACTACCAGGGGATAGTATACTTATGAATCAAGTGATTTAAGGAGGATGGTTGAGCCACTGTAATTTGATTGCTTTAGAACTAGATCTTGTTAGTGGTTGCATGGTATCTGTTGTTAAATAAATATTCATTAGGACAGTGGGCATTTTTTTCTATTTCAGGAAGATTGCCATAGGGACTGCTTAATTCTCAGACTAAAATAAAATAAAATATATATGTTACTGCCAGGACAGAGATTTTTGACCAGGGTAATGCACAAATCCAAAACAGTATATAGTGATAACAGTAAATAGAAAAGTTTTGGACAGTTTTGACATCCAAGATGAAGTCTTGGAACAATGAACAATATAACCTTCAGGGAAAGATATTGGAATGGGGCCTAAAAGTTAGTTCAAACTGTTCCATTTATGAACTTGATTTTTGGTAAAGGAGACATTTCTACTCAATTAGAGTGTGGACTCCTAAGTTGTTTCTAAATGTATGTATTAGGATGGACCTTTATTTCTGATGTAGATTTTAAACCACAAGGCATTCACCCCTGAAGGACAGGGTATTGGGGCAGACTCCTGTATAGAGAATGTGGGATGGTAAAGTATTTTTGCAGTTATTCATTGTCTGTGGAGGTGGCAGAGAAAGCAAAGAAGTATAAAATGAATGGAACAGAGGAACTTTTAGTGGGTGTTATAAATGGAAAAGACTGTTCTCACTAATGATGAACAAGTTCAGTTAGGTAGTTTTGGTAAACAAGGACCAAAAAAGAGATGGAAAACATCTTACCAGCTTCATTGGTGGGAGCAAATGTTATAAAAGAAATTAACGTACACTGGTAGTAGACTATGCAGCTTTGTGGTGTAAATGGCATGATTGATGCTATCAGGGTAGAAATGTGTGGCTATGGAAAAAATAGAGCACAGAGCAGGAAAGGATGTTGTGCTGGGAGGCATGGATAGTCAGGTGAAGATGGCCAAGTTGTTGTTTAAAGGGCTATCATTACTGTTGGCCCTGTGCATAAAATAGCTTACAGTGACTGGAAGGCAGCATTCTATACCCAGGGTCTGAAATGACTTATTTCTGAGTTATCAGCCAGCATCCGGCATAATAGAGAGAATAGAAGGGAAGTTAAATGGATCAGGAGGTGGCTACAACTGCTTACACGGAATTTGGGGGTGCATCCCACTGAAAAAAAGTTGTTATGAACATGAAGAGAAAAGCTAAATATCATAATGTAGCAGTAGTTACTGTTGAAGGTGAGAATTGGAAGCTGGCATGAATAAAGTGGATGATTGTAAAGGCCTATCTCTACAAGTACTTGGAGGGAAAGCATATGCAATTGTTAATGCTCATATGACTGTTTGTTGAACTTGGCAGTCTACCTATTTTATAAGTATGGCTTCAAAGAGGCACTGTCATTCAGCCAAATTGTCATCTTAGCTCACATTACAATAAATTATTTTTGTAATTACCCCTGGAATATTTTGAAAAACAGAAAAATTGAAACTGCATTTATTTATTTAACATTTGTTAAGCAGGAAAGTCTGACTTGGAACAAAGCCAATTTTCAGTTGAGACCCAGGGATAAACACTCCACATGCATGTCTTTGCAATGTGGGAGGAAACCAGACCATTCGAAGAAAACCCACATGAATTCAGGGAGGACATACAGACTCCACACAGAAGGCACCCCAGCCAAGAATCAAACCAGAAAACCTCTTGCTGTGAGGTGACAATGCTACCGCTGCACCACTGCACCATCCATGTGCATGATCTGATTCATGTGCTTGCCTGTAGGTTACTCTAAGAAGTAAGGTGCCATCAGTCCAAGAGGGAAGTGGAAGAATAATCAGTTATCATACTGCAGACTTAGCTGAGGATTTTTACTTAACCTTGCCACTTTCTTATATATGCTTGGAATGTGCCCACAAAAGGAAAGGGATACCTGGGTCTATGACAGCTGTCATTTCTTAAATGGTGATGACACTATTCAGGTTGATCCTCCTTGTGGATAAGAACTGTATGACAGCTCATAGTACCACCAACAGCTCTAGCTTACCTGTGACCCTGAGGACATTGCCTCTCTCCTGTTACCCCAAAATAAATTAATAGGCATGGCATCTTCATTTCTCCTGTTTCCCAGTCAAATCATCCACCACCTGAGTCACAAGTTAAAGCTAGGTCATCTGGGTCACATTTAGGGATTTGTTTCTAACAGGGAATATGATATCTGTGCATCATCCTCAGCAACCACATTTGTACCCTGGTGCCAGAATATACATTTCTAGGATGGGTAGATTTATCCCACTCAGTACAACTATGTTGTGAGTCTTGTTCTCTGTGGCTACTAAAGAAGCTCAAGGATCTTTCTGTGACATTTCTGGATTATCTAATGAGACCCAGAAGCCAACTGCCAAATTAGGTACAATAATTTATGGAAAAAAGATATTCTGTTGTGTGTGTGTGTGTGTGTGTGTTGGGGAGAGAGTTATTCATTTTTCCACAGTGCCGCATACACTTTTTCATTGCTATGTGACTAGTAGAGGCTCTGGTTTGAGAAAGGCTCATAGAAAAACAAATGTCTGTAAACCTATGAGATAGATGCACAAAATTCCAAACTGTATATTTACTGTTCCAGTAGGAAGGTATGATTCATTAGATTTCCATTTAATATTTCTTCAGTGCCACTGGTATTCCAAAGAGCTCTTCACCATATAATTGAGTGATTGGAAGATGTTGAAACATGATCTAATTGTATGAGCTGGGCAAATAAAGAGCATGACATGAGACTGGTGCAGCTGCTAAATTGATTAATGCAGCATATATTCAAATTAAATAAGAGCAAATGTAAAATAATAGAGACAGGAGTTTAAAATATATGTCACATTCTATCAGCAAGGGGATTGAAATACAATAAAGAAATGGACAGAGGAATAGTGGCTATGCTAAGGACTCAAAACAAGCAGGCATTACAAAAACTTCAAGAAATGCTGTAATGTCTTATAGTATCTTGTAAAGTTTGTATATATTATGCTTTTTTAAGAATGCCTTTGGAAAAAGAAAGAACCTGGGAAATGCACTATGACATTATTTATTATTAGTAGTAGTATTATTAGTAGTAGTATTGGTATCAGTTAACAGGGGAAGTCTGATTGGGTGAAAAGCTCTGAGGAGAAAATGTACGAGAATAAAAAATTATAGACAAACAGTTCTAAGTAAAATGGTACAGTGGTGGTCATGATGAAAATCAGTTAGAAAACATAGGTGGTTTAAAAATGTAGAAGCATTATAATGATGCATCTACCATAGAATGAGAAAGGATGAAAAGAGTTAGACAAGCAGCATTAAGTTGTAGAGCAAGAAACCATATAGAATGTTAAAGAAAGAATTTATAGTCATTAGAGTTACGCTACTCAGGTGCAAATTTGTGTTGCAGGTTTATGCCATTCAGAATAAGTTAGGAATAGTTCTTCCTCAACAGAATAAACCAGTTAACTATGGTCAAGAGCAAACACAGAAGTAGAAAAAGATATAGGTACCACAATCCCCAGGGAAACATGTTCAACAACTCTTTGTACAAGGGAGCTCTGAAAGTGCAGAGGATGTCACTTAATCTGCTTCAGTATGATTTGAAAGTGATATACAGACCAGGCTAGAAACTACACAGATGATTCAGTGAGAAGAACATATTAAACAGAAAAAACACGAGTAAGTGTTAGGAGAAGAGCTGGCAATTCTTCATGTAATACCACATCTGCTAATGACAGAAAAAAGTACAAATAAATCAGAACTGTGCTAGTACTTAGAAATGCAGCTACTGAAATGTCATTATGAATTAAATAAATTCATTTTTTTAATGTCAAGGAAGAAATTATTTATGTTCATGGCTTATGTTCAAAGTAGACAGAATAATAATTTCCAATCAACTGAGAAATCAAATGCTAGAGCAGTTACACTAATCATGTCTGGGGTAGTAAAAAGAAAAACAAAGAGCAGAAGATGCAAATCTCAGGCCAGGAATACCATATAAAGCAAGTAATATAAGTGGTGTTCTATATGCCATGCATACAATAACAGCAATCCTGAAAGAGATGCCAGCATACCTATCTCCAGTTATATGTGAGTCAGACTGGGTACACGTATCCCATATGTGTGGATTATTACTCCCAGTTCCTTGAAATAATCAAGCACACAAAGTAGACATGTTATTAGTCCATTCAAGTGTACATTTCTAACAAAGAAGATAACTGCTTATATCATATCTGACAGTGGTACACAGCATACCAGTCAGAGAATCAAAATTGCCCATGATTGGGAATTGAAGCATATATTGTATAGGGGTCTATATCACTTAATTGAAATACATATTTGAATATGTATTCATCAAACACTAATCAGTGAAACTCATATCAGCAAACCCCAGACTTTTTACCAGGGTTAGGAACCACTCATCCACTAGCATGCCAGCAAACCCCAGACTTTTTACCAGGATTAGGAACCACTCATCCACTAGCACTCTGGAACAGCCACTGCACTAAATTAAACTCACCCAAGTGGGGGGCTTTGCCCTCCCCACCCACCAATGACCCCCCCAACTATATATATAAACTCTGAGATTGCACTACAGTGGATAAAAGCGAAATGTTGTGGTGAAGCCAAGTGCTTCCTAACCCTGGGAAAAAGTCCAGGATTCATTGAAATTAATTTTGCTGATTAGTGATTGATGAATATAATATATTCAACAAATAAGTATTTAGATTAAATTATATAGACACATTGCACAGTCCACATTATCACCAATCCAGTGGATAAGTGAAGACAACTATCCCCATATTGAAAACTTTCCTAGGAAATAAGCTACGGGGATTGTTTAGGAGTATAGGAATATTCTACTGCTGGGATTCATTCTCTTATGAACTCAACCATTAATGAGCACAATGTTGAAAAGTAGGTTATCCACTTCAGTTGCATTACTGGTGTTTGAAAAGTAGCATAAAGAAAATGCTGGAGAGAATTTAGCAGATGAAGAAATTCTACTGTGCTAGCAATTGCAGACAACCATCAGATTTACATCCTAGAGGCCAAGTTAGAACTCATGAGCAATGGTATAGTCTGCAACTTGAAGTTGGAGTAATTAGCATCAGAAGCAAAATGTTCTTTAGTTTGTATGGAAGATGTTAAGCTGTACAAAAGAAATTGCAGAACTGTTTGCAAGATAAATATGTCAATAAAATAGTTCTGGATCAAGCAATGTAAGATCCAGATCTTCTCTCATACTATGTTTAATTTGTTTTTCTAGTTACTTTATTTCAAAGTTTGACCTAGCTTCTGTTTCTTATGTGTTATCTCTTGTCTTAAATATCTTGTTCTTACAGAATATATCATCCTGACCCTGTGTGCCTAGATTCTGATGTTAAGCATTTTTTTTTAAATTCAAATAATTTCCCTTAAAATTTGCCATATTTCTTCTACTATCTTTCCAGGGAATGTATCAAACTACAATTAGTTTTACATGGTGACTGTTTTGCGTTCATATAGTCTATAATTAATCTTCTATGCCTTGATATAGATTTAAGTTTGACAGAATTGTCTAGCAGTAGCTTAATGTTTATAACCCTATCATCACTGAACTTCAAAGGTTGTAAAAATTGATGTACAATAACAATCATCTCTTTAGTAACACAAACAATATCCACTATATTTCATTCCCTAGTAGGTTTGTTTATTATTTACAGCAATTCTTGTTCCTGAACACACATTGTAAATAATTAACTTATAAATGTTATAGAATCAATATTATTACAGACTGCTTCTAAATTTAAGTTCCCAGTTACTTTTATTTTTCCCTGCTGTATTTTATACAGAAAATATATGAATTCCATTAGCACTAGGTCATCGGTATTATTCATCAGAGGTCTATGCACTCAATAACTGTTATATGTTCCAGGGTTGTCTTTACTGTCATAGTTACATCATCTACAGTATTGGTGTTATCATCAAATAAGTAATAATCACAGGTCTCCAAACAATCTTTAATTCATATTATAACTCCTCCACCTGAATTTCTTTTTTTAGGATGTCTGTTGCAGAGAAATCGCTGGTATCCTGAGAGAGCTGGCTTCCAGTCATTGCTCTTTAACCATGTTTCACAAACTATAACATCTATATTATTTGAAAGCAACAATTTTGCTAATAAAAAAACAGCAATGGTAATCAAGTTTGGCTAAGGGTGAACTGTTTCATTTCTGAGCTGCAAAAATTGTGTGCTGTGTAAGTCAAATACTGTAATATATCTACTGCAAAAAATAATGTATTTTGACTTGACAAATGGACTCATTGCCTTCTAAACCCCAGTTGTGTCCAAAATTAGGTTTGTATATTCTACACATTTCCACTTTTTAAAATGGGCCATGTTTTTTATATAAATAAATATATATATATATATATATATATATATATATATATATATATATATATATATATATAGGTATTTACCGTTAGCACTGATCTGCCTGTCTTTCCTATATGTAATTTGCGAAATATATAGCCTAACACCTGTGCAAACTATGTTATATAAGAGACATGCATGTCACCCTACTAACAATCAGTGAGTCCTTAAGGATAAGATCTTTTGGACCAATATGAATAACAATAGCCCTATAGTTCTTTACATTTAGGCATTCTAAGGCCCAGCTTATATCCTGCGTTTTTCCTTCCAGCAAGCATTACACTGTTCACTTTGAACTATCCTCTTTGCAAATTTGAGTACCAGTTCTTTTAATAACTGCACTATAATAGGATCTAACTGAATGCTAAAAAGGTGCAGTAGCGTCATTTTTGGTAGGCAGTCTCTCCCCTTATCATACTATGAAAAAGTACTTAGGCCCCCTATGTATTATGCTTGATGACTCCCTTACACTTGACCATCACATAACAATGGTTTTTGAGTATAACTTTCTGCTCTTTCATATGTAACTGGAACTGTTAAGAGATGGGAAGAAAACTGAGGTCATGTCTTCTAAATGTGGTCGACTTCTTTGAGACAGTTACCAAAGCCATGGATGAAGGGAAGACAGTGCAAACTGCCTACCTTGACCTGGCCAAAGCCTTTGACACTATTCCCTACTCGGACATAATAGATAAATTCTCTCAACTAGGCATCAATCCATATGTTACCAGATGTGTAGCAAACTGGCTCACTGATAGAACCCACATAGTCAAAATAGGGGAAGCCACCTCAGGCAGTAGACCTGTAACAAGCAGTGTACGTCAGGGTTCAGTCTTAGGGCCTCTGTTATTTGGGATATACTTTTCTGATGTGCAGGACAAAACCAGTGGGCTATGGCTGACCAAGTTTGCAGATGACTGCAAGCTGGGTGCTGTCATCAATTCCCCTAGTGATGTGGACATGAGGGTCTCACTCAGACAGATGACTGGTGCCAAAACATGGCCTCAAGCTGAATACCAAAAAATGCATCATCATCTCCTTTGGGGATAGTGACATCCCCACAAATTATCACATTAATAACAATGTCCTAAGCACTTAATCAGTCATGAGGGATTTGGGCATCCAGGTTGATACCAACCGGACTTTTGACCACCATGTTGCTTCCATTGTATGGAAAGCCTTCTATATGGCCCACCTCATAAATAAGGGTATCTCATCCAGGGACAAGGAGGTCATAACATCCCTGTATTCTTCCCTTATAAAGCCCATTATTGAGTACAATGCCGCTTTCAGCATGTACTTCGCAAAGCACATGCAGCAACTGGAGACACCACAGAGGTTCCTCACCAGGAGAATCCAAGGCCTCTAACATCTACCATACACAGACAGACTATAAGCCCTATCCCTCTACTCAGTTTCATACAGACTCCTCAGAGGTGACCTCTGTCTGGCATACAAGGTGATCATGGACCCCAACTTGATGGGACTGCTGCATATCCACAAGTCAAGCTTCACTCAAGTAACCCGCACGCATGACCTCAACCTGGTCTGTGACATCTACAAGACTTGGTGGGACAGATTTGTGCCCCAGAGAGTCCCCCATCTAAGGAATAGACTCCCTCTCCACATCGAGCAGAGTACCTCTTTACCCCTTTTTAAGCACAAGCTGGATAACTGGATGGGAAACAGAAAATATACCCCTAGGATTCCACCCATGTCCCTGCTGGACAGGGGCATTGGGAGGTGATTTGTCTAAACATGGGCTAAACTCTTGGCTAGGCTTATAAGGGCCTCAGGGCCAATAGCCTAGTAAGCTCCATGATCCAATGATCCTATGGAAAGGAAAGGGATACAAAAGAAGGTTAAAGAAAGAAGAAAAATTAAGTATTTTATTTAATTTAGTAAGGAGACCTGTGATTATAACAGTATATGTAATATTGTGTTATTAATCTAAAATCTCTGGAGAGGAGGAAAGCAACTTGTAGTCTGAACAGAATTATAATTAAAGTAATTTACATTTTGCATTAGTGTGGTTTGAATATGGTCTCTCATGTCCTTCTTTATAAACAAATAACAGATGCATTTACTTTTCTTATTTCTTTTTGTCTTACAGAAGTTTAGGGTGGACAATCATTTTCATCAATTTAATTGCTAATTTTTCACTTACGTATGTTTACTTATGCTTGCTATTATTTCTGATTGCTAATTTACCAGAAATACAGTTTATATTCTGTATAGAATTTCATATTTCATAGAAACAAATAATAGATAATATGCACAGAATTATAGAAGTAGGCTTTAGTTGAGATGTCTCATAGTGAGGGAAAATATTTGGGAAATTTTATGCCACAGTTTGAAAAGTAATCTTGGCAGCAATTGACTTCTCCTACTAGTTCCTACAGAAATTATTATACTGAAGTACTTATGTTTTATGTTATATTGGAACAATTCATTTTAATATAGGCCTCTATGCAACATATAAACTGTTGCAAAAATAATAAAAAGTTTAGTTGATGTTATAAATAACTATAATGGGAGAGTTATTTAGGAATGTTCTAATATTTTGTGTGGTAATTCCTTGTAGTTTTTCAGTGAAAATTTGATACATATGTTATGATTATCAGCATTACCTGTGGGTTTGAAATTTAATTTATTTGTTGTATTAATCACATTCTGACTGAATTAAAGTGTTTGTTATAAATCTCTAGAGAGACTACACAGATAAGACAAAGCAATCTGAAACAGCTAGACAGAAGAATACGGCAAGAAAGAACTTCAATAAACTATAATTTTAACTTGTAAGTTATTCATATACTTAAAGATGAAGCTTGTTTTCTAACATAATTTATGACACATGAATTTTGGAATGCAGTAATATTTATTTATACTGTGTTAACCTATTAGTTCATTATGATGAGATTTCATCTTGAAGATATAGGTCCCAATTCCAAAAGACTTGCTGTCATTCCAAATGACCACTTAAACTGAGAGTAGGATGGGAGCAGTTGTTTTGGAATCTGGGCTCCATAGTAAGCCTATTTATACATAGTTCTTACCCACTGTCAGTGCATGTCTGCCTTAATTCCGAAAGAGCTGATTTCCATGTAAGTGATTTACTTTGGTGTAAGGCATCTCTATAAACAGGCTTGCACTGGGGACAAATTCCAAAAGACTTGCTGTCAGTGTAAGTCACTTACAATTAAAGAATAAAACACCAGTAGTACACTTTTTAATATTTGTACTTACACTAACAGCAAGTCTTTTAGAATCATACCCTAAGCATTATCAGAAGCATATTGTTGATATCATTTCTCACATAAAAAGTTAAACCTAGAGTAATATATGAATACATAATAGTTTATCTCTAAATATTAATTAACAGTGATAATAAAAGATGACCTGCATTGACTTTTTTAATTATTGACGTACAGCTATAGTTTTCCTTCTAGAAACATACTTATTAGATGTCAAAATTATTAATAAAGATTAAGTGGTGTTAGGAGCAGCATTCCTCAAGGAGAAAAGAACAGACACTTATTTTGTGGAAGAGATTAGTAATTATGCCAAAGGTTTTATCTAATTACTCAAATAAAAATGATGGTTATCTATAGTAATCTTGGAGATGAGTAAGAAGATATCCACATTATAAAATATGTACTGAGTCCCAAGAACTGGAGAAAAAGCACTTAACAACCAATTAGAAATCTTGTTAAATGAAATTAAATGAAAGTGAGTTTAATATTATGTGGAGACATTTAATTGCACTTCAGATAAGAAAGATATTAGCACAGTAACGGAATGCAGAATCTTGGTATCTAATAAGATAATAAAAAGTGGAATATGAACTTAAATCTCAAAAATTAAATGTTATTCCCAGAAAAAGATTTCTTATTTTACCAGTATTATTCATATATGTTTCACACACAGACAAAATAAACAGAAAATATGTCTCTGTAAACCTACAAAATAAATTATTAGCTAAAATTTTAGTGTTCTTTATCTGATCATAATGCCACATTTTAACTTAACATTAAATCTTATGCAGTTTCTTTTGATTTCTAGAGTAATTGGCCTTTTCCCAAAAAACTTAGTAAAAATAGCAATGGTGTTGGTATCCTTAAAGGGATGCATAAAACTACATTAAAAATAATAAAATACGAAGAAGGACATTTCCAAAGGGAACTTATTTGTCCAGCAATGGAAGATACAAGCTGACCTATGATCCTCTGAAGCCCTGGAGGAGCTTGAGTGTGGTAAGAAAGCACTGAAGGTTTTGGGCACCCAGACTGCTGTTTTCTGTTTTAGGAACTTGAGCTAACAGCATCCAAGGCACATGGGCGAAGGAAGACAAAGAATATTGAAGACTGTCCAGCTGTTATATCCTTGTAATAACCCATAGCTAAAGGCAATGATTTTTTCATGCACTTTTAAAGCTCTGTGTTAAAATGCAAAAGGAGACTATGCCCAGATCACTGACATAAGACAGAAAGGGGATATTAACCCTTTACTTTGGGAATGTTATCTTTTACCTCCAGAATCATACTCAGTAATAATTTCATGCATACCAACAATAAAACAAAGCCCAATAAACCTCCTCAATTTCCTTGCTAATTTTTAATATATTCTGTTACATCAGTCCTTGCATATTCTAATTCACTTTGGAATAATTTAAATTAAACATCATAAGCATAATAAAAACTTTTACTGAAGTCCTTAGTCTGCACTTTGAATTGTTTCTGTCTCCCAGCTGATGCAAATACTGATCAAAAGTCACAGAAGTATTTATAGTGAAGGTGATAATGTGAGGTAGTGCCAGCTGTGCCAGGGAGGAATAGGGCAGTGCATGTGTAACACATGCCAGCATAGCTAGCTGGAATTTTGTAAAGAATTATATGTCATTTGAATATCAAACTGATTTGTACAGATGCTTGCGTTAAAAATGTATTTGTAAAGTTGCTTGTTTTAAAAATGTTTCAACAGTGGGTCCTGCTGGGCAGACAGAGAAGAAATATACATGTATGTCAGACTGTATTGTTGTAACTGATGCAATGTATATATTTTAACAGAGGATGCTGGAAGGGAAGGGGTTAACCTGAGCCCAGCTCACGTTAAGAAAAATAGCCTGAAATTAAATTACTTGGTTTAGGTCATAAAGATTCTATCTCACAGCTTTGAATGCAGCTACAGACATAATGCCTTGAAAAGCCGGGGCTGGGATCCCGTTCTATTCTCCTTAGTGCAAACTAATTGCTCTCCTGGGGTGCCAAAGAATGGCTTGTTAGTTTCTGCAGGAAGGGTGAAAGTGTTGGAATTATTTTACAATTTCCAGATGCTGTAATAAACCTTAGCTAAAGTTCTAGGTGTGTCTTGAAAACATCAGTGCTATATCTTGGTTTATTTTCTAGTGTGAGGGTAGTATGGGAAACACAGAGTCAGGTGACCAGATGTGATGTCATTCTGTAGCCATCACTGAAATTGTGCTTGAATACTAATGAGAGATATGAGGTGCGCACTCTGTTCTGGGACCTGACAAGACACTCATCCACTTTCATCTTGCTTTACTTTAGTAAGTAACTAGTGAACAGCAATTCTGCAGTCACTTAAGACAATATAGTGAGGTTAAGTAAATATTGTTTTTTTTCCTGTTTCTGAGTCTTTCCATCTGTGTTTTTTTATATTTCCTGTGATTGAAACTTAGGTGTTTATTGTAAATAGATAATCAGTATTTTCATCTTTTCTTTTTTTATTATTTATTGTCAAATATATCTATACCTTTAATTGTGGCTGATCTTCTAGACAATATTTAACCTTTGAGAGTACTTGCATTTATGTAGTGGCACTGTGACTTCATGTTCCTGAAAGTCTTGCTGCTTGGTTAAACATTGCCATTTGTATAAGTATTAATTTTAATAAATGTAATTAGGTACCCTGGTAAGAGCCTTAATGTAGCTGTCTTTGGGTATTCTGGTGGCAGCAAATCTACATTATAGTCTGGGTGGAGGTGGCAGAGTGGGTAAGGGGTGACAGCCTTTCCCATGTGTGTGTGTGTGTGTGTGTGTGTGTGTGTGTGTGTGTGTGTGTGTGTGTGTGTGTGTGTGTGTGTGTGTGTGTGTGCGTGTGTGTGTGCGTGTGTGTGTGTGTGTGTGTGTGTGTGTGTGTGTGTGTGTGTGTGTCAAACCTCAAAGAGAGTGTGTGTAACAGCTACTTTGAACAGAGACACTGAGAGCACTGCTTTCACAGAGAGTGTGGTGGAGGACTTGGCTTGGAACATCCGGCTAAGCTCAGCTCTATAGTCGTCAATGTGGAGTCTTATTAGGGGCCTGGAGAGGAAGCCCAGCCCCAAGACTGGAGGTGCATTCTCTGTGAGCTCTTAAGGGAAATTCTACTTGGTGCAGAGGGCTGCATATGAAAAATACTGTGTGTGTCTATTTTTTTCACACAGTGAACATTCCCCACTGGTGTCAGTGGTGAGGATTGAGGCTCCATGATCACTGGCCCAGAGGAGGGATATCACACTGACATTAACTCCTGTGAAATACAACACATATTTCCACAGTAATTATAATAATAATGTACTACTTTGCTACCAACAAAATGATTTTGGTCAGATCAGTTTTTTTGCTGTAAAGATGCTATGAAGGTAAAGACTGAATCCTTTATCACAACGTTTTATGTAGTCCTTTTTCTGAAGCAAACATTATGAGTTGTTATACTTCTTTGCATCCTACCCCCTTCTACACCAATAACAATAAAGAGTAATTGTCTGCTTAGATTCCTCAGCTCAAAAGAGAGTAATAGTATCTATTAAACTGTGTTAAATTTCTGTGTTTCATTTATATTGATATTCCATTTGTTGTTTCTCAGTGTTACCTTCTGATATGGAAAAAGCAAATAGCAGTTTTTGCTCAAGGGTACATAGATACTGTGAAATATTACATATAAAACTAAGCAAGCAAACAGGTAAAACATCTATGTTGTGAAATATTATGAATAAAATTAAGCAAACAAACAAATAAAATGTCTATGTTGTTGGATCTCAGGTAGCATATTTTTTCTAAAACATCTACATTATAATGAATTTGGGATCACATTAAAGTCAATTTTTAAATTTAAGAAAAAACTCCACATTTTCTATGTTCACCACTTTTAGTGTTATTAAGCTTCACAGAAAAGGAACATTTATAAGGAGAATGTTCTCTACAGTCATTCCCT
>NC_056743.1:1036409037-1036554037 GCF_019279795.1 Protopterus annectens | reverse complement strand
ACTGCTGTATTCTCTCACATTCTAGCCTTCCCTCATGGGTCCACTCTCTATACTGTAACCCTTTGTCCCAGTATATAGAGTCCCCCTTCCCTTAAGAATTTGGTGCCTGACTCATTACCTCCCAATGGCCTTGTAATATAGGGTCTGAGAGGTGAGCCTGTCTCAAGTCTCTCTTAGTAACCTTTCCAGCTTCCTTCCATAGGAAGCCTGGTATCCTCTGACAGCCGTGCCTCACTGTCAGGCTGGGTACTACTACTCACCATTACACTTGCAGTCACTCTATGCAAGGGAGCATCAGTACCCACAAGCAGCTGTGGATCTCTTTCAGTCTCACTGCTACAAAGAAGATCTCTCCCTGAAGTGAACAGCTCACCAGTCCTGGCTGCAAGTGTGCAATCTGTCTGGGTCTCCCCCCGGTTACCAGACCCACATGCTTGTCTCCAAGCCTAACTGCATCTAACTGCATGAACACACAGTAATGCATTATCAAAATCATTCCCTATCAGGACATCTGCTGGATGGTAGTTTGCAATCCTTGTTGTCTCAAGCCAACCTACTGTTGGCATTTTGTCATTCCCACTTATTGTCTCTCCCACCTTTTGTTCCCCACCTTGCCTCCATGGACATCTATATGGTACATGGCCCCACTGATTGCATTTAAAACATTTAACCCTAGGTCCTGGATGTGTACCTGGACCAGTGGCTTCCCCTGCTACTGGCAGACTCTGTTGGAGCAGTTTGGGCTGCCCACCATGGGTTCCCTTAGACCCATGAGCAGCAATGGGTGTCCCTTTCCTGTGCACTGATACCCTGCTTACTAGGTATAGGTCTCCCTTCTTCCCCAAGTCATCTACAGTAGCACATTGTCTATCAGCTAACCAGATTCTCATGTCCTCAGGAAAATTGCTAAGGGCTTGTTCCCTCACCAAAAGGTTTGCCAGCCCTTCAAAAGTGGTGACCTGACATCCACTCACCCACCTATGAAAATAAGTGCTCAGTTCAGTAAGATTCAGGTGTTAACTTAAAAAAATTCTGGCAAACAATTCTTTACAGCATTATAATTTAAGTAGTCATTATCAGACAGTTTGGAAATAACAGTTACAGCTTTACCATGGAGCAAGGGGGTCAGGAACCATAGCCAGAGCCCTTGGTCAGCATTATAATGTTTACATACCTTATCAAACATATGAATGAAACAATCAAAATTATCCCCCTCTGTAAATTGTGGAAGAATTTTTCTGACCTTTGTTGCTTCTGGGGTTTGGTTACACCCTTCCCCATTACCTCCATGACTCTGGTGAAGAGTCAACATCTCCTTTTCATGTTGCCTCTGCCTCTCCTTCTCCTCAGCTTCCAGATGTCTCAGTCTCTCTGCTGCTTCTATTTCCGAATGCTTGGGCTCTATCTAAAGTCTCTTTAACTCCAGATGGATTTTTAAGTCCTCTGTGGAAAGGTTGAGCTGTCCATTTTTTGAGAGTTCTACGTCTCCGTGGCCAGTCTTATAGTCCTCCTGGTTGCTATTCTCTGATACAGCTGTGACTAAAGCTGCAATCAGGTCTGCCTTAGTCAAGTTTCCATGCACCAGCCCTTTAGCCTGGCACATCTCAGCCAACTGGCTCCTTGTCAGCTTGCCATACTTCTCTGCTGACATGCTTGCCTGCTCTCCATGACTAACTAAGCTAAAAAAAAATAAAAAATTGTGATATGAACTCTGAATGTTCACTGTGTGGCTGATTTACAGTACAAAAACACCTTTAGTGATCACTGTACACAAGCTACAGGAATTCAATATCCACACCACTACAAGCCAATTAATATGTGATGTGGCTATTGCACCACTATCAACCAGTTAATATTTGATGTGGATATCCCACCACTGCTAAACAATTAATATGTGATGGCCCTGCACTGGCCCAGTAATCAAGGAGCATCAATCCTCACCACTAACACCAGTGACGGATATGCACACTGGGAAGATGACAAGTACACACTCAGTAAAGTACAATTTCCCTTAAGAGCACACAGAGAACACAGTCAGTCTGGGGCTGGTTTCTTCCTCTCTCTCTCTCTCTCTCTCCAGATCCCTAGTAAGTCTCCCCACTGGCACGGCTATAAGGTTAAGATCTCAAACCTCCAGCACCTCTCTGTCCAACCAGTGCTTTGTGTACCTTCCCAAGTAGCTGACAGACACACACACACACACACACACACACACACACACACACACACACACACACACACACACACACACACACTCACACACTTTGAGATTTGATTTATATACAAACACACAGACATTCCTGGGGAAAGCTGGCACAGGTTCACTAGCTATGCCCCCTTCTTCCCAGAGTATAAGGTAGCGATCACTGCCACCAACCAGCTCTTTATTGGCTACTAATAAGGCCCTTACCAAAGGGTGCCCAATCTTACTGTGTAATGTTACTATTATCTGAATGGTAAGTGTGACTGGAACGCCCGGTCTGGTGGACCCCAGCCATAAACAACCTCTACAACAAGAGGAGAAAGCTACTACATGAAAGAGCAAAATCCCTAAAAGGGAAGGCATCTCTGATCAATACTAGCAAAAAACTACGATCACTCATAAAATCATACAAGGCCAACTTTGAGAGAAAAATCGCTAATGACACAAAAGACAATCATAAGGCCTTCTTTAGCTATGTTAGAAACCTGGGTGGAAACTCCCACATATGCTCAGAATTAGTCCAAAATGATAAAAAAAATCACTGAACCCACAGACATTGCCAACATACTGGCAGACAGGTTCAGTGCAAATATCTCACCACACTCCCCCCCAAAAGGAGAAATAACTATCCCACCAGAGTCTAGCCTCCCAAACATGTCAGATGCCCAGGTGAGAGCTACTCTCTAAAGCAAAAACACAGCATCAATGGGACCGGACGGTGTCCCCAGCTGTGTGCTACAACTCAATGAGGAACTAAACCCACACATAAGGCTGCTGTTTAATCTTAGCCTTACTACAGGATCCAAAGAATGGCGTGACGGCAACTGTGGTCCCACTCCACAAAGGCGGTGCTTCTACGGACCCTGGAAATTACCGCCCCATAAGCTTGACGAGCCTTGTCTGCAAAGCTATGGAGAGGATCATAATGGAACTCATAAATAAAGACATTGGGGACCTACAGACACTGGATCCTACCCAATTTGGCTTTGTCAAGGGCAGATCCTGCCTCTTGAACTTGGTCGACTTTTTCAAACAGTCACTAAGGCCATTGATGAGGGTAAGGCAGTTCACACAGCCTACCTTGACCTAGCAAAAGACTCGGCTACAATACCCCACTCGGGCATCATAGAAAAGCTCACCAGCTTAGATGTAAACCCATATGTCACAAGATGGGTTGCAAACTGGCTCAAGGACAGAACACACAGGGTTAGAGTTGCTGGTGCCATGTCAGACTCTAAGCCGGTCATGAGCGGTGTCCCACAGGGCTCAGTCCTGGGCCCCTCTTGTTCGGCATTTATTTTCTGAAGTGCAGGCAAACATAGGGGGATTGTGGCTGACAAAATTTGCAGATGACTGCAAACTGGGCACCATAATTGACACTCCATCAGACACAGACATCCTCCAGAGAGGTCTCATAGAAATGGATAACTGGTGCCAGAGCCATGGCCTTAAGCTAAATGCCAAAAAATGTATAGTCATACCCTTTGGGAAAACAAGGTAACCCCTAATTACCACATAGGTGGTAATCCATTAAACACGGAAGAAGTTATCAGGGACCTGGGGACCCAAGTTGACAGTAACCTCTCTTTGACACTCACATTGCCAAAGTGGTTAGAAGACCTTCTACATTGCCCACCTGATCATGAAGGGATTCACATCCAGATCAGGAGAGGTCATTGTACCCTGTACTCTTCACTTATCAGACCAATGATTGAGTACAACGCCCATTCGAATGTACCTTACCCGACACCTGCAGCAGTTGGAAAGACCC
This sequence comes from Protopterus annectens, assembly GCF_019279795.1. Taxonomy (NCBI): domain Eukaryota; kingdom Metazoa; phylum Chordata; order Ceratodontiformes; family Protopteridae; genus Protopterus; species Protopterus annectens. The sequence goes on along the minus strand of NC_056743.1, from coordinate 1,036,550,063 downwards.
CAAAAGTTCCTCACCAAAAGGATAAAGGCTCAAACATATGTCATACGATGCCCGACTGAAGAAACTCCAGCTCTATTCAGTCGCATACCATCTGCTCAGTGGTGATCTGTGCCTGACATACAAGGCCATGTCCAACCCGAATTAATGGACATGCTCCACTTCAAAAATCCAAATCCACCAGAGCCACGAGCAAGAGACTTAAACCTCAACACGGATATAAATAGGACGTGCTGGAGGGACAGATTCATCACCCAGAGACTCCCTACACTATGGAACAGAATCCCAGTCCATGTGAGGCAGATCCTCACTGACTCTGTTCAAGAGAAATCTTGACGAGTGGATTGGAGATCGAGGTTTACCCAATCATCTCTGTATCACTGCTGGACAGAGGCACAGCAAACTAATGGGTATAGTATTCTCATCCTAAGGGGTGGTGAAAGCCACACACACTCTGGCTAGGCTTATAAATGCCCTAGGGCAGATAGCCTAGTATGAACCTATGAACCTATGAACCTAAGGCTATTAAAGAGTGTCCTGTACAATGTCACCAAATACATATGCAAGTACTCTTAAAAGCTTAAACATCTCTAGACAAAACCAGCCACAATTAAAAGGTTTAAGTATATTTAATAATAAATAATAAATAATAAAAGACAAGACAATATTCAGTAACTCAACACAGTGACAATAGAGTTCAGAATCACAGGAAGTATTTTGAAACAACATTGCAGGACATTCTTACTTAGATACAGGAAAACATCTAAACTAATCCTACTAAGTTCCTATCTATCTCTAAGAGTGATTACTGTAATCTAGTACTTACTAATAGCAAGATGCAGGCAGAAAGTGCTGAATGGATGTTTCTAGTTCCAAGACAAGATACAAAATGCACTTTCTCTCTGAGATAGTTCTTAAATTACTATCAACATTACTGCTGGGTTATCTCAGATTACATCACTCTTGTCACCTCTGCATTCAGTTCCCAGGCTAACAGAAACTTAAAATTTAACACCTCTGTGTTAAAAGTACTTAACCCTAAGACGTAGAGCTGCTAGGAAGTCACAGAGCAATAAAAGACACATTACATTTGGAACTATTAATTATATTGTTTCCAGACAAAAAAGAATTTCTAGCTGCAGACATTCTGCCTCTTTGTTGTGGAAAACACAGTTGTAAAACTCTTTTATGTGTCAACTTATTTTCTTAGAGTTTTGCAAGTTAACTCTGTATGTTCCAACTTCTACCATGAAAGCTTATATTTGCATAGGCACGTTGTCGCCTCACAGTCAGACGTTGTCCGGTTCGATTCTCAGTTAGAGCGTCTTCTGCGTGGAGACATGCGTGAATGGGCGTACCTTTGTTGAAGGTTGTGCATCAGGGCTGGTAACTCGGCACGTAAAAATCAACTACCAATCATTAGCAGATCGGAGTTCCGCTGTGGCGACCCCCTAACCGGGAAAAGCCGAAAGACACAACAACAACAGCAACATAGTCCATATACATTTCTGCTCTTCTCCAGCAGGATGCACTGTGGTTACATTTTTGAAGCTCAGCACATCACATGCAGTTTACTTACATTTGTAAGACAAGCCTATGGATCATATTAATATTTACAATGACATAGAATTATTTACAAAGTTCTAGCTAGCTAGGCTGGCAGCTTCACAGATCCATCCATCTATATATATATATATATATATATATATATATATATATATATATATATATATATACACACACACACACACACACACACACACACACAGAGAAAGAGAGAGTGAAAGTTTGTACATTGTGACAAAGAACACAGCTTTTTTTATATATGTTGCATCTATAAAACCTAAAAGCTTGTGCTGCATAATATTTGCATAAACTATTATCTTTCTCTATCTTCAATCTAACACAAACTATTACTTAACCATACCATATCTTTAGAGTAATAATTGCATGCTCTAGAATGCACATGAATGCATTTGTATTTTCTTTACTTCTACTGCTCCTGGGTTGTCACTTAAAATGATTACAGGACCAGTGTATTCACTCAATTAACAAATCAATAATTAAATTATATTATACAAAACAAATGTAAAAATATTGAATAGTTGGAGAGCATCAACTCTGTTATATTGATTAGGGTAAATTAGTGTGGTTCACTTAGGCTTTTTATTCAGTCAGAGATCCCTTGTTTATTACAAACTTCAAAATGTAGCACATTGCCAACATTTTATTCATTTAACAGGGGAAAACCATCAAACACAGAAATAACCCCCAAAAGGTAAATAAAAAATCAACATGAAACACCAGAAAGATCCATCTTGAACTGAAATATGTTATAAAGTCTGCATAGAAATAATAGAAAATTAAAGCAGAATTCAGGATTGTGACAAAAACAAAACATATTTCACAGTATTTAAGCACTAGACACTCAAAATGAACTATATATAACATGATCAGTAACAGTAAAAGCCATTCAGAAACAGAAAACAATAACTTTCTGATGAAACTGAAAACACAAACCTCACCAAAAGGGAAAACAGCAGTGTAGGAAAGGACAGGAAGTAAAAAAATGGAGAAAAGATGAGTAGTCCCCATAGCAACAGAGAACAGAAAATGTGCCACTCTAACCTAGGAGTCAAATTGTACACACACACACACACACACACACACACACACACACACACACACACACACACACACACACACACAGTAGAAAGTCTCTGACATGGACTGTTTAACCCAAGAGATAAATTAAAATATACAATATAGAAAAGTACATGTAAATGCATATTAAAATAGCAAAAAAGCACATTTTACATTATCATCAAAACCCAATGAAATGACAGGAATGGATTCAAGACAGACTAGAAGCATTGTCTGAAAATTACTCTTTAGTTTACTTTCAAAAGTGACAGGACTTGGACATTTATGGGAGTCAAAAATACTTTATTTGGTACAAATTACCTCCTGAAACTAAATTCATTATTTTAGTCTAATTAAAGGGGTTAAAAATTATATAAAAAACAGACTCTTGAAGTCTATAGCAAATGAAATAACTACAGTTAATATCAATAATTCAGGAATGTTCACTGAAAACAGAAAACATATAATGACAAAATAGTCTTGGTTCAGAAAACTGTAACAGACAAATTGAATAATTGAATGACATGGTCCAGCAGCAAAGGGTCAATCTAGTAATACCAATACAACTTTAAATTAGATCTAAAAAGAATTAGGAAAGCATGAAGTCCAGACAGAACTTCTGTTAAAGCAAAACAATTGGTGATCGAAAAAATATGACTTAGAAAACAAAGAAGGTAGAAAGAGTTTAATTTATGTTGCCTGGAAAATTTAGAAGGAACTAATATGTTCCTCTTTCTTATCTCTTAGTTATCAAACATTTTAATTCTTCCACATGACCTTTCAAATGAAATTAAAAAGGCTCACAGATCTCTAATAAAATCTTCAAGCAAACAAAAGCCCCCTGATATCAACAACTGTAAAGTTTATTTGTAATACAGATGAATAGTTAGTAAAACTAAGAGCAGTGTGGCCAAGTCCCCTTGTAATATGATGAAGCAATTAGATTTGATTTGATAATGGCTATTTAAAAAAGTGATACAAAAAGGCAAGACCAACAGATGAAGGTCGGGCTTTACAAAACAATTCAAAACTAGTAAATGAGAAACAAACCGACCAAACATGACTGAATTAGAGTACAAATATAATGATTAATAATTAAATAAAAAACATGTTAACACTTTCATGCCACAAGGCACTTCTTCAGACCATAAAAACAGGAGACATTCACAATTTAAATACAACTGGCAGGTGATACTAATGATATGCAAGATTCCAATACAGGTCTTAAAGAAACAGTGTCACTGAAAGAAGACCCTTTATCTGCTTAGAATTAGAAAATCCATTTCAACTCAAAGTATTCTGACCTATTCACAAAGATCACCTCCACTCAAATCCACAGGTAACAATTCTAACACAACAAATTTAAAATAATGTGCTGGGCCTAACTCATAACATGTTTCTATAAAGCATTGGATACCTTCAATTTATTTATATCATAAATATGCCATATAATATATTCTTTTAATGTGAGATTAGTTTTTCCTACATAAAAAATGTGACATATACAACATTGTGATAAACTAACTTTACACTTTTACAACCTGCATAGAATTTAAAAACAGAAGTGCATCCAGAATTTGGGCTCACAAATCTATAAGTAGAGGAAATAAACTTGTATGCACTTCAGAAATGACAAGTAAAAGTGATTGTCCATATACGTGGAGAAAGCTTTGCATCCATTATTAGACATGAATCATACAGTCTTGAAGGATACAAAACCTTTTTTACTGAATTATGTATTTGGTATAATGCACATAGAGATGTTAAGAATTATTACTTTGTCACATTAGACATCAATTCCTTGTTCACCATTATCCCAAATGAAAGGGGTATTAATCATGTCAGGATGTTTTTGTCAAATTAAAGTGCCTTTTCTAATTGGAAAATACATTTGATCTGTATACTTCTTGAATTAGTTTTAGAGAATAATGTATTTTTGTTTGGGGAAAAGTTTTGCCTGCAACAAGTCGGTATCGCTATGGGCACTACAAAACTTTTTTTTACTGAATTATGTAATTGGTATAATGCACATAGAGATGTTAAGAATTATTACTTTGTCACATTAGACATCAATTCCTTGTTCACCATTATCCCAAATGAAAGGGGTATTAATCATGTCAGGATGTTTTTGTGAAATTAAAGTGCCTTTTCTAATTGGAAAATATATTTGATCTGTATACTTCTTGAATTAGTTTTAGTGAATAATGTATTTTGTTTGGGGAAAAGTTTTGCCTGCAGCAAGTTGGTATCGCTATGGGCACGGTATGTGCGAATAGCTAGCAAATGTAGTTCTGGTGTACTGGGAGAAACAATAAATATTAACTTGTAATTCATTTAGTGATTGTATTACTTTTTGCAGACATTTTGTTGATGATATTTTTCTTATATGGACAGGTTCTATAGAATCTTTACATGAGTTTATAGAATTTCTGCACACTACCTGCAGGATTCAAGAAACTCCATATATGGTTTATGTAGAGCTTACACAGAGTATTTCCATGTACACAAATTTGTGTCTGTGATGGTGCCATGCAATGCATATTAATGAAGCACAGTATGCTTAAGCAAAGTTTTGCGGTGTACAACAGTGTTTTTTGGCTGCAAAACCACTTTGGGAATGCAGATAACATTTCTGTGTAAGGTTGCTGTCTGCAGCATGCCAGTCATAATTCTCAACCTCTTACAGCAAGGAATCTGAACAAAGCTATAAATAATGGATAGACAAAGGCCCAAAATAGGGTACATTTTTAAATACTGCTCTTACAAACTTAAAAAGTTGACAGAATAACATGTTTTACATTAGCATGGATTTTCTGAAGGGTATGAAAGCTGAATCTTGAATGTCTGTCATTATTTTCTGAATTCAGTCCTCAATGATTTGCCAGTGATTTCCCCAAAACTGACAATTTTATGAGAAAAAGACCAAAAATATGAAGCACAAATCTGGACATTATGGAAAAATCTATGCAGTTGAGAGGTATGATGGCAATTGCTTTCCCTTGTTCAAAATTTGGCAGGGTCCCAAATACATTTAAATTGAGAAAAATCATACAAGGGACCTTGCCATCAATATATCATACTAAATGTATTAATTACATATAATTTGTTGTTTTACATCTCTCTCTCTCTCTTTTTCCCATGTTTGTGTGATGCTTAGCTAGTTTGCATGACAGGATCACCCATGTATCAAACATGACCCAGACAGACAAAAACAGAAACTGAATGCATTCATTAATACCACTGGGCATTGCACAAACCTGGTAAGTGATGCTTCTCTGTACTAACACTGTCAAGTTAACAATGAATACTAATATAGGAGATGTCATGCAACTAATTCTGTGGCAATAGGTGGCAAGTATAAGTCTGGAGCGCAAATGGTTCTGGGTTCTAGTATAGAGTGAGCAAACTTTTCTTTTACTGTGTTAACATTGCAGATTATACAAATGAAGGGCAACATTGACAAGTGTTTTCTCAACCTTCTTGTGGCAAAAGCTGTAACTTTAGAACTTTAGCACATGGTCCTGGGTTCAAAAAGTGCATATTCCATGTACTTTCAATGTTGTCCCATGTCACATCATATTTACTGTCACTCATAACATCTTAGTGTAGCTGATATTAATATTTACATGTATGAGGGCTGCGATACTAATATTGTGTTAGTTATTTACCTATTATTATTATTATTATTATTTACCTATTCATTAATATGGGTATTGTGCATATATTATCAAAAGTATGACTGTGGGTATAATGTGTACTATGTTCATGCAAGTACATTTCTGCAATCCCATTTGAATAACAGAGCTACACATGTGGCTGTATATCAAATATCCTTGGAATTGCAATACTTCTTATTTTATTTTTTAATTGCCTATTGTTACACATCGCTTACTATCGCACAAACAGATGCACCCTGGATTATCATGTTTGTGTGATGGTAAGCAATGTGCAACTTTTTCAAATGTAGCAAAAACTAGACAGTGCACACTCTCAGTAAGCACATGCAATTCCATCACACAAACAGATGCACCCTGGATTACCATGTTTGTGTGATGGTAAGCAATGTGCAACATTTTCAGATGTAGCAAAAACTAGACAGTGCACACTCTCAGTAAGCACAATACATGCAATTGGTGGGAAAACATATTTAAAGTGGAATTGGCAGGAAATGCTCATTATACATTGAGTTTGATCATTAGGAGACATGGCTGGCAATGGAAAGGGTGTGCCCTTTTGAGTACAATGTTGGGGTGTTCAAGAGTCCAAAGACTTTGTTGGGCTCCTAGTTAAGGAGTATGGCCCACAGCTTTTGCAGAGTGACTATTCAGGTTTGAAGTATAAGTCTGAAACCTGGACTAGTTTGGCTAAGGCTTTGACCAGTGCAACAGGTATCCCACTCACTGGTGAGCAGTGTCATCATCATTACGATGATCTCCATAGCAGGAAGAGGGATAACCTTGGTCAGTGGATCAGGGAAGGTACAGATGTGTAAGTATAAAATGCAATGACCGATTGCAAAAGTTATAGCTGAATGTAGTCAACTGTTATTCATAATGGCATTCTGTATTGTTTTTATTTTTCCACAGCTGCTGAAGAAAAGGCCTCAAATGTGCGGTCTCATGGGGCATGCCTGTTAAGGATGAGAGAATCATGTGGTATGTCTGCATATAAAAAGTACTGTTATTGTAGCTTTAACAATTAAAGATGTATTACTTGTTATTTCAGACAGCTGTACATAACTGAGCATGCATATCTCAACTGCAAACGAAAATATGCATGTGTTACTCTGTAGTACAAAGAATCAGTTTCACATTCTCAAATAACAGTCAGCAGGCATGTATAAAGTGTAAAAGGAAAGCAGGCATGCATTAGTCTGTAGTCCATAAGAAAAGTACAGTATTACAGTAATCAGTGGTTGTGGGTTCAAATACCACACTTCCCAAATATACACTAGTGTTATATTTTCATCATTATATACACTATACTGTTAGCTAATCATCATTATAGCAAGTTACTTTCAGACCTCAATATGAATGGCCTGCTGTCAAGTGCAATCATGCAAATGTGAAATCTATGCACACATGAATGATTGTTGGCTGCAATCTGATCAGTACTACAATGTCCATCTGTTAGTAACTGGATAGTCTTCAAAGTAATAAAGAAATTTCTTAGGCTTTGGTAGTGTTAAAAGTAAAATGTAACAAAAGAGAGTGAAAAATTTGTAGAATGCTTTTATTAGCTATAAAGATAGTAATGTCTTCCTGTTTATTCTCTCGCCCTACACCTTTTCTTCTTTTTGATTGTTTAATTTGTTTTCATTTTGTTGTTATTATGTATAATTCTGTATTTCTTTGTTTTAATTTATTATTTCTAATGTTGTTTATAATTGTTGTTATATAAATTTGTTTTTGTTGTTGAAACAACATCTTGCATCACTATGACAATGCAACTGCACCAAGGCTGTAGTTCCTATAACCTGAACCTCCTTTCCACCTCCGTCCTTCCCTGTCTCATTTCTATCTTGCTCTATATATCCCATCACACCTGAACCTCCTTTCCACCTCCGTCCTTCCCTGTCTCATTTCTATCTTGCTCTATATATCCCATCACACCTGAACCTCCTTTCCACCTCCGTCCTTCCCTGTCTCATTTCTATCTTGCTCTATATATCCCATCACACCTGAACCTCCTTTCCACCTCCGTCCTTCCCTGTCTCATTTCTATCTTGCTCTATATATCCCATCACACCTGAACCTCCTTTCCACCTCCGTCCTTCCCTGTCTCATTTCTATCTTGCTCTATATATCCCATCACACCTGAACCTCCTTTCCACCTCCGTCCTTCCCTGTCTCATTTCTATCTTGCTCTATATATCCCATCACACCTGAACCTCCTTTCCACCTCCGTCCTTCCCTGTCTCATTTCTATCTTGCTCTATATATCCCATCACACCTGAACCTCCTTTCCACCTCCGTCCTTCCCTGTCTCATTTCTATCTTGCTCTATATATCCCATCACACCTGAACCTCCTTTCCACCTCCTTCCTTCCCTGTCTCATTTCTATCTTGCTCTATATATCCCATCACACCTGAACCTCCTTTCCACCTCCGTCCTTCCCTGTCTCATTTCTATCTTGCTCTATATATCCCATCACACCTGAACCTCCTTTCCACCTCCGTCCTTCCCTGTCTCATTTCTATCTTGCTCTATATATCCCATCACACCTGAACCTCCTTTCCACCTCTGTCCTTCCCTGTCTCATTTCTATCTTGCTCTATATATCCCATCACACCTGAACCTCCTTTCCACCTCCGTCCTTCCCTGTCTCATTTCTATCTTGCTCTATATATCCCATCACACCTGAACCTCCTTTCCACCTCCGTCCTTCCCTGTCTCATTTCTATCTTGCTCTATATATCCCATCACACCTGAACCTCCTTTCCACCTCCGTCCTTCCCTGTCTCATTTCTCTCTTGCTCTATATATCCCATCACACCTGAACCTCCTTTCCACCTCCGTCCTTCCCTGTCTCATTTCTATCTTGCTCTATATATCCCATCACACCTGAACCTCCTTTCCACCTCCGTCCTTCCATGTCTCATTTCTATCTTGCTGTATATATCCCATCACACCTGAACCTCCTTTCCACCTCCGTCCTTCCCTGTCTCATTTCTATCTTGCTCTATATATCCCATCACACCTGAACCTCCTTTCCACCTCCGTCCTTCCCTGTCTCATTTCTATCTTGCTCTATATATCCCATCACACCTGAACCTCCTTTCCACCTCCGTCCTTCCCTGTCTCATTTCTATCTTGCTCTATATATCCCATCACACCTGAACCTCCTTTCCACCTCCGTCCTTCCCTGTCTCATTTCTATCTTGCTCTATATATCCCATCACACCTGAACCTCCTTTCCACCTCCTTCCTTCCCTGTCTCATTTCTATCTTGCTCTATATATCCCATCACACCTGAACCTCCTTTCCACCTCCGTCCTTCCCTGTCTCATTTCTATCTTGCTCTATATATCCCATCACACCTGAACCTCCTTTCCACCTCCGTCCTTCCCTGTCTCATTTCTATCTTGCTCTATATATCCCATCACACCTGAACTTCCTTTCCACCTCCGTCCTTCCCTGTCTCATTTCTATCTTGCTCAATATATCGCATCACACCAGAACCTGCCTTCCACCTCCGTCCTTCCCTGTCTCATTTCTATCTTGCTCTATATATCCCATCACACCTGAGCCTCCTTTCCACCTCCGTCCTTCCCTGTCTCATTTCTATCTTGCTCTATATATCCCATCACACCTGAACCTCCCTTCCACCTCCGTCCTTCCCTGTCTCATTTCTATCTTGCTCAATATATCGCATCACACCAGAACCTGCCTTCCACCTCCGTCCTTCCCTGTCTCATTTCTATCTTGCTCTATATATCCCATCACACCTGAGCCTCCTTTCCACCTCCGTCCTTCCCTGTCTCATTTCTATCTTGCTCTATATATCCCATCACACCTGAACCTCCCTTCCACCTCCGTCCTTCCCTGTCTCATTTCTATCTTGCTCTATATATCCCATCACACCTGAACCTCCTTTCCACCTCCGTCCTTCCCTGTCTCATTTCTATCTTGCTCTATATATCCCATCACACCTGAACCTCCTTTCCACCTCCGTCCTTCCCTGTCTCATTTCTATCTTGCTCTATATATCCCATCACACCTGAACCTCCTTTCCACCTCCGTCCTTCCCTGTCTCATTTCTATCTTGCTCTATATATCCCATCACACCTGAACCTCCTTTCCACCTCCGTCCTTCCCTGTCTCATTTCTATCTTGCTCTATATATCCCATCACACCTGAACCTCCTTTCCACCTCCGTCCTTCCCTGTCTCATTTCTATCTTGCTCTATATATCCCATCACACCTGAACCTCCTTTCCACCTCCATCCTTCCCTGTCTCATTTCTATCTTGCTCTATATATCCCATCACACCTGAACCTCCTTTCCACCTCCGTCCTTCCCTGTCTCATTTCTATCTTGCTCTATATATCCCATCACACCTGAACCTCCTTTCCACCTCCGTCCTTCCCTGTCTCATTTCTCTCTTGCTCTATATATCCCATCACACCTGAACCTCCCTTCCACCTCTGTCCTTCCCGGTCTCATTTCTCTCTTGCTCTATATATCCCATCACACCTGAACCTCCTTTCCACCTCCGTCCTTCCCTGTCTCATTTCTATCTTGCTCTATATATCCCATCACACCTGAACCTCCTTTCCACCTCCGTCCTTCCCTGTCTCATTTCTATCTTGCTCTATATATCCCATCACACCTGAACCTCCTTTCCACCTCCGTCCTTCCCTGTCTCATTTCTATCTTGCTCTATATATCCCATCACACCTGAACCTCCTTTCCACCTCCGTCCTTCCCTGTCTCATTTCTATCTTGCTCTATATATCCCATCACACCTGAACCTCCTTTCCACCTCCGTCCTTCCCTGTCTCATTTCTATCTTGCTCTATATATCCCATCACATGCATGTTATCAGCCTTGATTGAATTTCTTCTTCATTCTCTCACACAATACTAATATTTATTCTTTAACTGCTCTTATAAAATGACCGCTTCAAAATATACTTTAGCTTGTACTGTTTTTGTAGCGAACTACTGTATGTTTCCTGTACTGCACATTAGTTTGTATTGCTTTTGTATAGATCCCACAATTGGTTCTCAGAAGGTATTACCTTCTGGTACTCCACATATGGTACTTTGTACTATGCTGTACATGCATGTGGCCTGACAAGGTACTACTGTATCAGATTGCACTATCGTTTAGCTCTCCACTGTATGGTGCTGTATTGAATTTGTACTATGCTTCACATTTTTTTATGTTTATTGTTTGTCACATAATGTACTATATATGTACTATGTAATAATTATACTTTTATGGAGCTTTTCTCCAAAGGCCTCCACTGAAAATGGGTTCACTTTGGCCCAGTGGACTATCCTAATAAACAAATCTAAATTAATAAATAAGTTATGTTTAATGTTTGGGTTTTTTTTGTTCATCTATTTATTTTTCTATGTGTCTATTTTTTTTTTATTTTCATTTTTTTTGGTTTATTGTTTTATTTTGTAATTGTATGTCATAACTAAAAGGCTGTGGCTGACCAAGTTTGTAGATGACTGCAAACTAGGTGCAATAATGGAATCCCTAAATGATGTTAGTATACTCCAGGAAGGTCTCACACAGATCACTGGCTGGTGTGTTAATCATGGTCTCAAACTGAATGCAAAGAAATGCATCATCATTTACTTCAACACAATGTGTCCCTTCACAGTATCAAATCAAGAACAATACCCTAAGTGCCCATAAAGTGGTAAGGAACCTGGGATCACAGGTTGACCGTGACCTTAATTTCAACCACCATGTGTCTACTGTTGTAACAAAAGCTTTCCACATAGCTCACTGAATTAGTAAAGGCATTGTCTAGAAAGCAAGAGAGGTTATAACCCCCTATACTCTGCATTTATCTGGCCTATAATTGAGTATAATGCCCCATTCGGTATGTACTGTACTACCCACTTGCAGCAATTAGAGAGACCTCAGAGGTTTCTAACAAAGATGATCAAGGACCTTCAGCATGTGCCTTACATGGACCAACTAAAGTCCCTGTCACTATACTGCGTATCATATAGACTTCTTAGGGGAGACTTATGCCTGGTCTACAGATCAAACTAAGACCTATACCTAATGAACTAACTGCATATCCATAAATCATATGGGTCTAGGGCTACCCATTCCATGGACTTATATGTGGCCTGTGCCTTAAATAGGACTTGCTAGAGGGACAGATGTATCTCCAAGTGACTGCCGTATCTTTGGTACAGGGTATCAATTCATGTGAAACAGATCACCTCTATGATACTGTTCAAGAGGAACATGGATGAGTAGATAGAGCACTATAAATTCTTACTGGGGATAGTGCCCACAACTCTCCTGGAATTGGGCAGTCATCACTAAATGCGATATTGGGTATTTTCTAGTACTTCTATGGTATTACATTGGGTTGAAATGGCTAAGTTTAAAATGACCTCCAGGTTGATAGCCTAGTAATGTGCTATGATCTTATGATCCTATGTTAATGCTTTGTTTTATTACTGTATCACAGCAGGGTAAGCAGGTCCCACATGATCCTCCTACTCTCACTCCACGGCTACACCACCAAGGCCCAGCACATCTGGGCTGCAGCCTGACAGCACCCCCTCTAATCTTCTAAACTACCTGGGCTTTCAGGTAGTTCTGTCACAGAGGATAGGCCTGCAGCCCCCTTTGGGAACAGTGGTGGAGGGGTGCATTTATCACCCAAAATGAATTACCAGATCTGGTGCATAGGATTGTGCATTGCACAGTGGACACACATCTATGCCAGGTGGAGACCCTGCTCTCCATCCTGGTACAGAGTACCCATCAAAACTGCACAAGTCGGGCACGTCAGCCACCAGTGCAGTGAGGGTACAGTGGTGACAGTTGACTGGCTGAGGACCTGATTCCCACTGTCACCCATCCTACATCCATAAGACCTGGATTTCCCCACCCTCACTGCAAACATGGTATTCAACCCCCTCTTGCGTCCTTCACCATCCCTATATCTTGTCTTTTATGTGCTGTCTGTCAGCAATTGCTTCTTCACCTTGCAAACATGCCTGCCCCAAACATGCCTATGGCCCTTCCCCAACATTCCTCTAACACCAAAGAAAAGGGCACCTGTCCAAAAAAATAATCATCACATACACAGCTCTTCATTTCACACATTTGTCTACTTGACACACTTGATTTGGTCCAATTGGCTATACAACGATTATGTTGTTGTCACCTCTGTCTCTGGAGGTGACAGTCCAAATTCTGCTAATATTGTATATAACTGATCAGGTTTTACTGTTAAAGAAACTGACAGCTATGGGTCTTTCTTATACCTTTCCTGCACATTCCTGCTCTCCTTTCCCTTTGTTTTCCCCCTGCTTGCTCCCCATTTCACTACTCTCCTATCTTCCCCATTTCTTTTCTTTACTGAATCAGTGTGCAATGGTGCACAATGTGTACCATTGCTAAGCAATGGTAAAGGGCATAAGTACCAGTAAATGTATATAAAATTATCATACACACTTGTAAAATTCATGCCTACATCCCATTTCTAACCCAGTATCATCTGTCTCCAAAAACAATGCATTAAGCCATCTGGACACAGAGTCAGTTCATTAGCAGGTATATTTTATACAATCAGTATTAACTGTCACATTTTATCTTTATATTTCCCTTTGTACTCCCCAGTGCTTGCTCCTTATATCACCAATGTCATATTTTGAACATTAACTGTGTATGAAGCATCATTGCACAATAGACATTAGTGTTCTATAAAGCCTTAGTGCACAATCTCCATTTATTTTTATAAAGCATGTGTGAGCCATGCTGTGCATCATGCAGCCTCACTAAGCAAGGTAAATACAAATTGTATTAAATAATAGAAATGAGAATAGTAGTGAACAGTATTAGCTACAACTTTATTTGGAACCAGTTCTATGTGGCCAAAAAAGGAACTTATCACTGCCTGAAGTTAATTACTACCTGCAGCCAAAGTTTCAGTTAAGTAGCAGTTGTATGCAATAGCAGTAAAGTCTGTAAGTTTCTATTCAGTGTGTAAAATACACCTGCTACTGAAATGACTCTGTCACACCATCTGCTAATGCATTGATCCAACATTGTTTTGGTTCAGATGGTACTGGGTTCAAATACAGGTGTATGTGACAGTTTAACATACTTTTAAGTGTAAATACAAATTCTAAATTGGGATACTTATGAATCTGCTTCATCATTTTTGGGGAACATGGTAGTGGTTTCAAATATAGGTTTATGTAATGGCTGTAATTGCTTTTGCCATAAGCATGCATCGTTGCTTGATGCACCATCGCTCACAGATTCTCTAAAGAAAAGAAATGGGGAAGACAGGAAAGTGGTGAAATGGGGAGCAAACAGGGGGAAAAAACAAAGTGAAAGAAGGGCAGGAATGTGCAGGAATGGTGTAGGAAAGAACCATGGCTATCCATTTCTGCAACAGCAAAACATGATAATATATGAAGAATATTAAATAAATTCGGACTGTCAGCCCCAGAGAGAGAGAGAGATGACAATAATACAATCAAGTCATATAGCCAGTTGAACCAAATCAAGGGTGTCATGAAGACACGTGTGAAATGGAGAGCTATGTATGGAATGATATTTTTTGGGAGAGGATAAGTGCCCTTTTTTTCTTTTTGGTAGAGAGAAAGGAATGTTGGGGTAGCGACCTAGGTATGTGTGGGTAAGGTAAGGTGGGTAGGTGAGGAAGCAATGGCAGATAGACAAGATATACAAGATGAGACACAGAAATTGTGAAGGACACAAGAGGGGGCTGAACACAGTGGCTGGTGTAAGGGGGGGCATCAAGACCCCATGGACATCAAATTTGGAGACAGTGATAATTAAGTCCTCACCCAGTGGACTGTCATTACTGCCACCTCACTGTGCCAATGGCTGCAGTGTCTGATGTCTACATCTCCTTATATTATGCAGAAGAAAGATGGAGAGCAATTTATCCACCCAGCATAGGTGTGAAACAACTGGGTGGTGCACAATCCTATGCACCAACCCTGGTAGTTCATCACAGTTGATAAAATCACCACCTCTGCCACTGATCCTGAAGAGAACCACTGGCCTATCTTGCAGGGCAGAACTACCTGAGGGCCCAGGCAATGAAAGGGCAACAGAATGGGTGCTATCAGGGTGTGTCCCTGAAGTGCTGGGACATGGTGCTGTAGCCAGGGAAGTGGGGGCAGGCCTAACCTGCTGTGCTGTGGAAAAAAGGAAAGAAAAAGAACATAAGGGATGGGGAGAGAGAAAAAAAGGAGAATATTAGCAACATCATAAGTGACATACAAAGCAGTGATACAATTATTTCACTCTATTATGTTACATTTACATTAAACAGTACAAACAGTAAACAATCTTTTTTTATAATGTTTCTAAATACCCCATTAACAACAGATGCACACTATAGTACAGATTCCAGCCAGCAATCGTTGATGTGCACATATATTGCCCATATGCAGGCTCCAATTCTACTAATCACATTTTCCAGCAGGCCATTTGTTCCACTGCTAGAGACGTCTGCAATTACAGTGCAATAATGATGAAAACGTAACAGTATTTGTTCATTTGGTAATTGTGTTGTTTGAACCCACAACTGCTGACTACTCTCCACTACCATACTGTTCTGTGTTCCCACAGAGTACCACATGCATACTTTCCTTTTACATAGTTTCCTTTTACAGTTGTGAGATGTTTGCTCTATTTTATAGTACTGTATTCATAGGCCTCAAACTCTTACAGCAATAAATGTGGACAAAGTTATATTTAATAGGGGGCCAAAGTCCAAAAAGTACTGATGACTCAAATACTTACTCTTAGAAACTTAAGATGATACAGCAACAGGTTTTGCACTTGCATGACATTTCTGAAGGCTTTGAAATCTGAATCACACGTCTAACATTATTTGGTGACATCAGTCTTCAACCCTTATGCAATTATTTGACTGAAAACCAAAATTATATCTGTAGCTATACAAAGACTGGACATTCTGTAGCAAGCTGTACAGTTGACAGGTATTACTGCATTACATACCAACTAAGCCCATACCTCACAACCTCTTACAGCCAAAAGTGTGGACCAAGCAATAAATACTGGGAGTACAAAGGTGGACAAATAGCAACACATTTTACATATTCTTCTATAAACCTAGAAAAGTGATAAAATAGAAGCGTTGCATTAGCATTGATGTTCTGAACAGTATGAAGTATGAGACACAAATGTCATTTTCTGACTGCAGTCCTCAATGCTTTGGCTAAGATTTGCTAGACAAACACAATTCTTGAGAAGCAAACCAAAATTATGAGGCAACAGTCTGAACATTCTGCAAAACCCGTACAGTTGAGATCTATTACAAAGCAGTGTTTAATGTTTAATGCTACAATAACAGTACTGTTGTGATGCATACATACCACATACTGCTCACATCCGCACCACATACCACATGCTGCTCACATCCATGCCACATACCACATGCTGCTCACATCTGTGCCAATCGACTTTCATGGGCTCTTACATTAAGATCATGATCTGCCTCAGCTGTGGAAAAAACAGAACAGAATACCATTATGAATACCAAGCCTGACTATATGCAGCTTTAAACTATTACAAGTAATGTCATACTTACACATCTGCGGGCTGCCACTAGTCCAACATTCCTTGATCCAATGGTCGAGGGTATCCGTCCTCCTCATCCTGAGATCTCAGTAGTGGTTCCTACACTGTTCAGCAGTGTGGTGGACCCTGGTAGCTCTGGTCAGAGCCCGGGCTAGACTATTCCATGCCTCTGTCCTTGATTGTGGGCCATGATATTACCTCTGCAGGAGCCAGGGCTCATAGTAACTCACTAGGAGTACAACAAAACTTTCAACTCCCGGACACCCCACATTTGAGACCTAAATCTCCAGAAACATCTTTCATGTCTGTCACAAAGTAAGACCAATGTAGAATGATAGTTTCCCACCAATTGCACGTATCGTGTTTACTCAGAGGGTGCACTTTTTGATTTGGCAACATTTGAAAAAGCTACATGTTGCTTACCATCATGCAAACAGGGTTCAAAGGGTGAGACATGTTTGTGCGATGGTAAGTGATGCAGAAGTTTGGTAACTAATGCAATTTCTATGTTATTAGAGATACAGCTAATTCTGTAACTGTGTTGGTCCAATAAGAAGTGCATGCCAAACCACATAGCAGGAATATATTTGCCTGAACATCGAACACGTTATACCCACAGTCATACTTTTGCTATTAACTAGAAAATACAGAGATTGATAAATGATTACAATAATACTGTATCAGTAATAAGTCGCCTAACTATTAAATAAGCTACACTAGGTCAACTGCTATAAGTGAGAGTAACTATAATGTGAAATGGAACAGCATTAAAATTGAATAAAATATGCTGTATTTGAACCCTGGACCATATAGATGGTTGTCCTGCACTGACAGTTATTACTACAGGAAAGTTGGGAAATCCCTTCTCTCTGTGTCAGTTCATTACTATATACTGCAAAGTCACCACAACAGTAAAACAAAGACTGTATACCTTGCACTCAAACTCAGGCCAATCTAGACTTCAGAAGTAGACCTAACACCTGCTGCCACAGAATAAGTTACATAACATCCCCTAAGTTAGTATTCATTGTTAAGTTCTCATTGGTAACTGCAGTGCAATGGTGCTTAGTTGGTTTGTGTGATGCACAATTACATTAATAGAAAGTCCCTGGTTTCTATTTTTAGCTGTCTGAGTCCTGTCTGCTACCTGGGTGGTCCAGTCATCCATTTTGCACAGTGCTTCTCTACACGCATATCTGATTAGCATAGCCAACTTGTTTGTTCTAAGTGGCGCGTTGCACAAACAACATCCCCCATCACCCACTAAAGTAAGACAAAAGGACAAAAAAAGGGGGGAAATACAGTTTGTTACTACACAGGAGGCATGTCTGCAGAAGTCTGGATTTCAAATCTCACTCCAATGCACATTCAGAAAACAGGATGTGTGGCTTATTCCTGTTTTACACACAAACAGCTTGACAGCAAACATCTTTACAGTATCCATCACATAACAATCTTCCACAATGTATTGTAACTGATATTAGGCCATCAGCTGCTATTTATACATGTATTATATGAAATAGATTTAGATGTACTGCACTTAGTGATCACACAACTTATTAGGACAATTACTTGAAATTATACCAATCTGTGTTGCTTGGCCATTCAGCAGTTAGCTAACTAGTATTCAGAGATATGCAGTGTGAAAGCCAGTCTACCTTATTTACCTTACATTGCATGTGTATATTAACTGGGAATAGTATAATATGCAGTTGTCAGCAAATGAAGGTCAGGTTGGATGGCATAAAAAAGTGTACACTGCTCTTTTAGTGGTGGTGAATTCCTGTTATGGAATATACAAGGGTACACTGTTCTTTCAAGGGGGTGGGCCAAGCTGAGGTCATGTTATGGTACAACTTCTCTATATAAAGATATTCCATTACAAACATATGATGCTAAACCGAGGCCATGAATTGATCACCAGTAGTTTAGGGAGTTATGAATGTGTGAATCGTGCATGGTTGAAGACTACTACTTTCTAATGTACACATACAAGTAAAATATCTGCTGTCACCTGCTACTTGAATTTCTGTAAAAAATCTCCATTTTACTTGGTTACTGTACCACGTGATGAAATACTTAATATTCAGGACTTACCTTATAAATGCTGTTTCTGTACTCCACACTTTGTGAAATCCCTAGGAAAAACCAGCATGGAGTCTGCATAGATGCTTTATATCTTGTTGAAGAGCATTACAAGATTGGTTGATTAGCATGCAATTCAGCTGCTTGTGCAGTAAGTAGCATCTCTGGAGCACAGACAAAGACAGATGCAATTAATTACTAATGTACTCCATTATAAAAAGGCAATGTGTAGCTAGCCAAACTGATGTTGAGGAGAGTTAGTACATTGTTTAACTCACTAAGACAACCATATTTCTTCACAGTATATACCTACAGAGGAGTATTGCACACCAGCAGGTATGTTCCCATTTTATTAGCTACATAATGCATATGATTAAATGTAGTTAAGAATAATGTGAAGTAATGGCTTTCACACTTTAATCTGTATGCATTACTTAGAAGTGTAATGATGGCATGGCCTTGGATGCCAAGCCACTTCACAGGTACACAGCACTGAGAAAACCCGAAAAGGGAATGGTGTGTTATAAATATATACACATGTTACATGGGCAGGTCTTTGATAGCACTTTTACCATTTCAAAGATGTTTTTCTAGCACAATGGATCCTTAGCCTGTCATTTTTTTGGGGAGGAACAAAGATGAGTTAGTGCTAGGGCACTAACTAGACTGGACTATTATTTTGGATGGGCGACCATATTTTGCTTACTGCTATGGCACAAACAAGGATATGTTGAAATATGCAGACTCATCCATGTTTATCCGGGGGGGGGGGGGTACTGACAGCCTTCTTTTACTGCTTTATTTTTAAACAGTTAATTTGTAGTTATGTGATCTCATATCTATTATCATTATTTTGTCTTGTAAGACACAATATGTCTGCTCACTATAGGCCCCCATTTACAGATGCAGAGAATAATCTGATAATTGTGCTGCTGTCCAGTGGCAGGCCCTCTGGGATGAATTAGTGGCTAACATTAACACCACTGGGCAACACAGTCATGATAACTGCAGCATGTAGGCATGCAGCTGCAGTAGCAAGCAATCATCAAGTCACAGGTGAAGGCTCTACTGCAGAACTCCCTCTCACTACCACTGAGGAATTCCTGGTGAACTTTGCCACGCAAGACAGTTCCCGGCAATCCATGGTATGTTCTGGATGTGTCTGCAACTCCTGCATCCCAAGAGGAGCTTCCAGGTATGTTTCATTAGATGATAATTAGAATACTGTGGCATAGTGCAATAATTTCAATAATGTATATGTCTGTGTCAGTTGTTTACTCGGGGGTGGATTTAGGTTTGCTACAGTTATAAGCTTAATTTGATGCCATCAGCCACATTCTTGTTGACATTTGAGGTACTGTAGATATAGAGGTGTAAATGTATATCCCCCTGTTTTGCTGTTAAATGTAATGGTCTTGCCATTACCTCTTGCTTTACTTATTTCAGCACCATCAGGAATAGAGAGATACAGGCCTCCTGTAGATGGTAAGCCAAATACATTTATGTCAGTACTGTAGATAAATTTCAAGACATCTCATAATGTGTCCTCTCAGGCCTGTTGTATGTATTGCTATACTGTCTGTAATAGTGACAGCAATATACTATTTTTAGCATGTATTGTAACATAGTAATGCAGGTATTAATGTATTCCTATGTTTCTCCATTTTTATCACAGGTGAGCATGACAGTGGAGTGTGGGCAATCTGATGCCTGATGTCAGTGTCTCAAAAGACACTGATGATGATGGTGGCCAAATTGAGGCACAGTTTTGGGGTGCAGAGATTGACCTGGCACAGAGGTTGACATCCAGTGATCCCCTTTATTTCCCCTGGACACAGCCAGTAGGCCTGCGCCTACCCAAGTCACTGAGGCCAGAGATATTGTACAGGTTGAGGATGAGGGCATTGATCAGGGCAGTGTGGCTACTGTGGTTTCAGTGCCTGTTGAATCTGTCTGTAACTAAAGCATTGGTGAAGTGTCATGCAGGAGGGTTGATAGTAGTGCCTGCTGTCCCTCCTCCACCTGTGCACGTTTCTCTTCCTATGTCACTCAACAGATGTTTACGGCCATCATTGAGACACAGGCATGTTCTGAAAGATGCTCTAGGCAAATGCTCTGGGGTTCTAGATGTGGCACAGTCCAACATCCATGACTGCCTCTATCATGTAGCCAATTCATTAGATTGGTTGAATTACACATTGGAACATGAAGTGTCTGTGATGGTAGAAGGGGTTTATATCATGGACTGTATAATGTCTGTGATGCCATGCCTGCTGGGAGGGGACGACATCCATGTGGGCATAGATCAGCAACACCATCTGCTTCTAGCCAATGTGGCCATACCCAATCATGGTACTGTAGTGGCAGTACTTCCCCTGCTCCATCAGGGAGTGTGCTGTCCACACCCACACATGGGGTTGTAGTCCTGTGCTTTCCTGTGAAGAGAGCACATCTAGCAGACAAAAGTTACATTCAAGTAGTAGCATTTCATCTAACCTTGGGTGTGGAGGTGTCAGTGCATCTCCTGGAAGAGCCAAGTCTCATGGTCAGGGGTGACAATGATGAACTGAGAACTTTACCATGCACAGCTGTCATCTGTCCAACATACCAAGATGTAGAGCTAGCACTGAACTTGGCTGTGTTCATGCACACAATCACACACCACTTTCACATGGAGGACCCCTACAAACACACATACAACAGTTGATGCTTCAGCCTGTCTGCTTCCCCATTGTTATACACACACATTCAACAACCTTTGTTGTCAGCCTAGCCTCCTGCCCTCCAGAACACCCTGTGCAAGTGATGATAACTGTGGAATATCCCTGATTTCTCTCTTTTGGATTCAGGGAAACTAAAGTTTTGTGTCTGATGCACAGGGTGCTTAGCTACATTATTGCTTAGTATATCTATACTTATGTTGTTTAAATGATAATTGTACCTGTGAATTATATTTACCTTGCCAATTGTACAGTGGATAGCATCATCATTTCACTGTTTTATAGTGTATTCTCTTGTAATGGTTGTGAAGTCAACAACTACAGTGTGTCTCATTACTTTCTAACAGTTTTCTTTAACGATTATCCAGTACAAACTTATGGTGCACATCATAAGTCAGGTCAGCACATTCAGATCTCTGGATTGCATGACAGCATTGTAGTATAATCTCATCAGAACAGTACAGTATCATGCTATGTGTTGCATGTAGCTTACCAGAAACATGCATCTGCTGGACATCCCACAGGGCTTTATCATCAAGCTAAAACAGAGCCTACAAACCATGCAATGATATATGTGTACAGATTAAAACAAATGTCACTTTAATCTGTCTTGTATCACATAGTGTGATGTCTGCCTGCCATTCCGGCCACTGTCTCATCATGCCCTGATGAGATACATGCACATACAATACTCTGATATACAGGATGACATCAGCATTGTCTGTTGAGCATATGGCATTAACAGTGTCCCACCTGCTGGTGTAAAATGTTGACTGTAATATCCAGCTTACACACACACACACACACACACACACACACACACACACTTGACTGCAGTGAGAATAGAAGCCCTATTTATCTAAGTACACAGACTACAGATCATTGAACCTAACACACATGCCATGACACAAGTCTGTCTGACTTGCATTGTGTCAGACAACCATTTATAGCTGATGACATCAGTAGTGTCTGTTGAGGACAAGATGTGTGTCCCACCTGGTAGTGTAAAACACTCATTGTAATATCAAGTTACAGCTCACTCACAAACAGACATGCACATGTTACAACTCACTCACACACGGATGACTGTAGTGAAATTAGAACTCCTACCTGTCAAGAGAATATAAAATACAGTACTTAATGCACAAGCCACAGCACAAGTCTGACTTATACAGGTGTGCAGGTGAACTTATAGTAGATGACATCAGCAGGCCCTGAGAGAGACAACAGCTTTGGATGCCAGTATTGAATGAATGTGTAGGGCTGAGCAGCTATCAAAAAAATGGCCAGCCATGCCATTGGAGAGGTAACTGTAGGATAACACTTATACTCTGTTGCCTAGAGTCACACAAACCCAGTTGACTGCAGTGATATTAGAACCCCTACCTAAGTAGACAGGCTACAGAACACAGTACTTAATGTACATGGCATGGTACACACAATTCTGACTATACAGGTATGCAGGTGAACTTATAGTAGATGACATGGGCAGGCCCTGTGAGAGACAACAGCTTGGGAGGCTGGTATGGAATGAATGTGTAGGGATGAGCAGCTATTAAAAAAATGGCCAGCCATGCCATTGGAGAAGTAACTGTAGGACTGCACATCTATACTGCTGACCAGAGACACCCACCACACACACAGAGTCAACTCAAGTGAGAACAGAACCTCTACTTATCTAAGTGCATAGACTACATAACACAGTACTTAATGCATATGTCACGGAACAAGTCTGACTTATACAGAAGTGCATATGAACCTATAGTAGATGACATCAGCAGACCATGTGAGTAACAACAGCTTGGGAGGCCTGCATAGGCACATAGAGTCATAGCATCATGTGAGGCTAATAGCACTAGGCTGCTTAAAAGCCTAGCTGTATAACAACAGAAGTAACCTTATTGAACATATTTGGATGTTTGAGTTTGCAGAGTAAGGCTGTGAGCTCCACCAACTGGCACTGTCCATGAGGAAGCACACATTATAAATTACACTTTGTCATGCGGTTGATCCATATGTGGAAAAAAATAACATCAGAACCCAGGGTTGTAATGCTTGTGGGTGTGTGGCCAAAACATGGATTGAAATCAGACAGCATCATATGTACATTTCATAGCACATTGGGCCATACCCCTAAACCTTTTATAACAAGGAATCTGGACAAAGCCATACATACTGGTTTGAAAAGGACCAAACATAGGGACATGTTTTACATACTGTTCTTACAAACGTATACCATTGATAGAATAATATGTTTTGCATTAATGTGCATTGTCTGAAGGGTAGGAGTTTTGAAATTCAAATGTCTGTCATTGTTTTCTGCTTCAGTAGTCATGCATTTTCAAATTATTTACCAAAAAACTTTTATGAGGAGCATGGAAAAAGTGTGATAGTCACAGATTCAAACTACTCCTTAAAGAACACCTCACAAATCACTGGCTATGTTCCTGTACAGTGAATCCACAAAAATAACAACAAGCTCACTTATCCCGATCCTCTCCTATCACAGACTTGGGGGAGGAAGGATTTTACTCACTGGTGACAGTTCCAGCATTTGCAGCAAGATCAATTTACACAGAACCTTAAATTTAATGAATTAGCAGAAATTAATGAACAAGGTGACACCCCTTTTCAGGAGTATGATCAAAACTTTTCTTCTTTAATACAGTCCAAGAGGATAAGGGAGCAGAACAACAGGAACCTATGGCAGAATTTGCAGTGGAACCAACTCCTGAAGTAACCTCTGAATCAACCAATCAGAAGGAACCAATGGAAGCCGAGGAACCATTCTCATTGACTGATGAAATAGCAAGCCAGAGTAGGCTGTCTGAACAGGGGACAGATGATGGCATGTTTTTGCAAATTTATGAATGGACTGGTTCAGCGAACACTGAGGGAAGACAAAATAAGTGGAGTAAGTTAAAGCTTATAACAAATGAAGAAATAGACTTTAAAATTTATAATTGTTGTCCTTTGAAGCTCCTACCATGTCTGCTAATTTAGTGAATGTTCTGATAGAATTAAAACAGTTTACTAGGAAGCTGAATTTTGCTATTATGTTTAATGAACTTAACCCTGCCATGTCAGGTTTACATGTTTCCAGTACCTTTACTCTACCCTTACATCCCATTTTGCATTTATATGAAAGTATTTGTGAAATTGATTTAAGAGAATGTCTAAGAAAGTGAAAAAATGAAAGGACAATATTAGTTTGACAGAAAAAGATCAGTTAGATAGGATAAGAATTCATAATATAAGGGTTATGAAACTGAACAAAGTTGGAGGGTTAGTCATTATGGAGAAGGCAGATTATTTTAAAAGAATGGAGGGAATTTTGGATCAGGACACATATGAATTAACATCAATTAATTAAATGAATATAGCTTATGAAAGAATTCAAACTGAGTTGAATGACATGTGGGTTTATCATAACAGATGAATATAACTATTTGAATATTCCCTACCACTCCTGCAATTTTTGGGTTCCCTAAGATCCACAAGCACATTGACCCCCCCCCCCATGTGCTCTATTGTGGATAGGAGAGGGTCCATTACATCCACATGTGCAAAATTTCTGGATTATAATTTAAAGAAATTCCAAGAGGATGAAATACAAGTTTGTAAGGACTCTTGGGAATTTTTGAAAAGTATTAATCAATTGGAATTTCACAGAAATTATGTTTCTATAAAAGTGGATGTTAAGGACCTTTATATGGTAATTTCTCATGACATAGGGGATGGAATGGTTTTGTCAATTTCTTTTACACAAACAAGTGGCATAAGACAAAATCAATTTATATGAACATTTATTAAATATTATTCCTACAGAACAACTTTAGTATGTTTGAAGGACAATATTATTTACAAAAAAATGGGGTGGCTGTGGGTTCAGCAGTTGGATCCCTGTTTGCCAATATAGTTATAGTAAAATGGGAAAGGGAATATATCTTGGACAGTAGGTTTAAAGAATTTTACAGATTTTATGTGAGATACCTTGATGGCAGGTTTTTTGTTTGGAAGGGCAGTAAAGACCAAATACAAGGATTCATTGAATACCTAAATGAAAGTACACATTTTTTTCTAATTTATATCACAAGTAGAGGAGAAGGCTATAGCGTATTTGGATGTTCTTTTAGAAAAGGATTGTGAACTGAATATATATACTGCACATATTTTTAGGAAGCCCGCATACTCAAATTAATTCTTATATTTTACAAGCAACCATCCCTTAATTCAAAAATGAGCAGTTGTTAAAAGTTCAATTTGTAAGGGCTGCTAGGATGGTCACAAAAATGAACAATTTATCGAGGAATGTGAATTACTAAAATCTATGTTTATAAAAAGAGGGTAACCTTTAACTATGAAAGCTGAATCAATGTATGAAGTCATAAATAAGAGGGAGAGGGGACATTTTAGACCAATTTTAGCATTGAATAAGGACTTGGTAGTCATGCATATTGAGGCAGGAACTAATAATTATATTCCTGAACTTATTACTACCTTTAACTTGGATAGTAAGTTAATAAGAGGAGTTTTGAGAAAGAATCAAGTCATAATAAATGAAAATGGTGGATTAAGGAATATTTTGGGAATGGGCACTAAAACAGACCACCGTAAAGGGTTGAACCTAAAACAATTGTTGGAAAGATCAAGGATCAATACTTTAGGGTACCTCGGTAATAACAGGATGTTTAAATGTGGGCAATGTGGATATTGTAAATATATTCAACCATGCCAACAAATTGAAATTAAAGGTAGGAGAATTATAATACAGGGTAAATTTAATTGCATGAGAAAAGGTATTATGTATGCAGCTTTATGCCAAAATTGTCCATGTTTTTACATTGGTAAAACTGAATGTCATTTAAAGGACATAATATATGAACATATTTATGACATTAGAAAAGGAAAAGTAATGAATGAATTGTTTAAGCACATGCACCATTCACCAGGACATGAATTTAAGTTTATAGTTTTAGAAAAATTAATTGTAACAGTAGGGGAGGACCATGGGCCCTTATATTAGAAAAAAGAGAACTTTATTGGCAGCTGTCTTTGAATGCAAATAGTTGGCCAAGGTTGAATGACTATAGCTCTATTACATGTGTTTTAAAATTAAAAGCTTTAGGTAGACAGTTAGCTAAAGAATGCTTATTTTTTAATATTCATTTTATGGTTTATTTATTGGATTTATTTAACAGATAGAATATTTAAAGCTCTATAATTGTTTAATATTTGAATTCATTATGGATTTTTAAATTAATATTTTTAAGTGATGTAAAGGGAATTGTTTGTGCTTTCAAGTATTTTTAAATGCTTAAATTCACTGTGCTTAAGTAGAGGGGGTTAGAAAAAGGTTCTTTTCCTTTAAGGGAGCTGATTAACTGATCATGTGATTTGCTGGAAGGCTATTTAAATCGTTTAGCAAAGTAAATCTAACATCTGAAGAAGTTCCGTAAAATACAGGATGAATGCACCTATTTTAATGATTGTTGTTGAGTAAATTTGGTTTGCAGTGTCCGGACAGTTCTGTGGTATGTTTTTTTTGGGTCTATATTATGAAAGCGAAAAGCCCTATGTGCAAATACCAAAACATCGACCCCTATACCGCGAACCGTAAAAATCCCGAATGCACTAAACAGCGGAAAAAAAAATCGAACTGTCATAGTCGGCTAACCCCACCACTAGCTATATACTACCTACCCAAATAAAATAAATAAACCACATACATACACTAACCAAACCCTACTTTTAAACTAATTTAAAGCACAAAACCCTACTTCTAACCTTACACTAAACCACAGATACACAACTAACTATGCACTATCCTTAACCCCTCCCTAACCCTAAGGTCCATAACTACCGCACACATCCCCTACAGACATACACCCAAACAAAACAAATAATCCACATACATACATTTAACAAAACCCAACCTCCAACACTACTAAACCCCAGATACAAAACTAGCTATGCACTATCCTTAACCCATCCCTAACCCTAAGGTCCGTAACTACCGCACACTTCCCCTACAAAAATATACACAAACAAAATAAATAACCTACATACATACATTTAACAAAACCCTACCTCTAACCCTACACTAAATCTAACATACATTACTTATATAAGCATTTACCTTAACCCGCACCCTATCCTAAACTCCGTAACTATCCAACACTCACCTTATGCAGCTAATCCATAGACGGGCCAACTTGGAAATTTGATATTTCCATTTTCGCGGTTTTCGACTTTCGCTCCAAGTCCACTTCGCGCTATACGGTTTGACATTTATGTATTTGCGTAAACGTCTTTTCGCTTTCCTAATATAGACCCTCTTTTTTTTTGTGGATTTACAGTCTGCTGATCTTTTATTACCTCACCTATGTTCATGTACAGCCACAAGCTAATTATACGCCTTGATAATCTCTTACTCTGACTGTGTCCATATATTTGCATAGTAACCTATACTCTCCTGTGAGCCAAAGATACACTATTTTTGTCCATATGCCTCTTATTTCCAACCTAATCTAACAAAAAAATGTTGTATTTTTATGCTTCTCATCAAGATTTACAGTCACCTGTATATTATGAACCACCTTATTTGTAACCTTATTCTGTATTGTGAAATACCTTACTTGTAACCTTATTCTATATTTTTATAACTGTACCATGCATGCAATACTTTGGAGTATTTTTTCTTCTTCTGTTTTTATCTGATTAGAGCTTTTCTCTCCGGGTCTCCTCTGAAAATGGATCACTGGCCCAGTCAGACACTAATCGGTAAACAAATGTTAGTAAATCAATGAATAAATGAATAAATAAATAATAAAAGTCAGGACATTCTACAAAAATCTAAATGGCTGAAAGATGTACACTAGGCAACAGATTTGCGCTAAGTGTACACAGTGGTGAGATACAGCTGTTTGTGTGTGGGTAAGCAGTGTGCAAACGTGAGATGCACTGCTAATGTGTGACAGTTACTCTACACCCGGTTTTCACAATGGCCAAAAGCATTTATTGAATGTATCCAGTTTCTGTGTCTGCCTGTCTGCTTCCTAGGTGGTCTGGTTTCAGCAAAGTTGTGCTTCTAGCAAACCACATAAACAGAGCCAGGCCATGCATTTATTTGTTTGCGCTATTGGGTGCATCTCAAAACCAATGGCATACAAAAAAGAAAAGTAGGAAAACAAATAAAAAGGGAGACATAGGTTCATAGGTAGGTACTAGGCTATCTGCCCAAGGGCATTTATAAGCCTAGCCAGAGTGTGTCAGCTTTCATCGCCCCATTGATTAATTAACTGAGCCTCTGTCAAGAAGTGCCAATGAAGTGATCCCAGGGGTGTATTTTCTGTTACCCATCCACTCGTCAAGGTTTCTCCTGAAGAGTGTTAGTGAGGGGCTCTGCCTAATGTAGTTGGGAATTTTTTTCCAAAGCATGGGGAGTCTCTGTGACAGAAATCTATCCCTCCAGCATGTTCTATTTATTGTTGTGGTGCATCTCAAAACCAATGGCATACAAAAAAGAAAAGTAGGAAAACAAATAAAAAGGGAGACATAGGTTCATAGGTAGGTACTAGGCTATCTGCCCGAGGGCATTTATAAGCCTAGCCAGAGTGTGTCAGCTTCCGTCGCCCCATTGATTAATTAACTGAGCCTCTATCAAGAAGAGCCAATGAAGTGATCCCAGGGGTGTATTTTCTGTTACCCATCCACTCGTCAAGGTTTCTCCTGAAGAGTGTTAGTGAGGGGCTCTGCCTAATGTAGTTGGGAATTTTTTTCCAAAGCATGGGGAGTCTCTGTGACACAAATCTATCCCTCCAGCATGTTCTATTTATTGTTGTGGTGAGGTTTAGCTCACTAGAGCGAGTGGTTCACAGTGACTTGGATTTCTTTAGGTGGAGCATGTCCATCAATTCTGAGTTGGACATGGCTTTGTAAGTCAGGCAGAGATCACCTCTGAGTAAGTGATATGCCACTGAGTACACCCGGAGTTTTTCCAGTCGGGCTGCATAGGACATATGTTTGAGGCCAGTAATCCTCTTGGTGAGGTACTTTTGTGGTCTTTCCAGCTGTTGGAAGTGTCTTGTGAGGTAAATCCCACATGGGGCATTGTACTCTATGAAGGGTCTGATGAGTGACGAGTAGAGGGGCACTATAACCTCTTTATTTCTAGATATGAACCCTTTAGTAATTAGATGAGCTACATAGAATGATTTCCTAACTACTTCAGCAATATGATTGTCAAAGGAGAGATTACTATCTACCTGGGTCCCCAGATCTTGCATTACCTGTTCTGTATTAAGGGGGCTGCCACCTATGTGGTAATTCATGTGTGTTTTGTTTTTCCCAAACGGGATGACTATGTATTTTTTGGCATTTAGCTTGAGACCATGACTTTGACACCAGGTGTCCGTCTCAGTAAGGCCCTTTTGGAGAATGTCCGTGTCAGATGGAGAGTCAATTATGGCTCCCAGTTTGCAGTCATTGGCAAACTTGGTTAGCCATAGTCCTCCTGTGTTTGCCTGTACTTTTGAGAAGTATAAGCCGAAGAGTAGGGGTCCCAGGACCGAGCATTGTGGGACACCACTTGTGACTGGTTTAGAGTCGGACCTGGAGCCTGCTATTCTTACCGTGTGTGTTCTGTCTGTAAGCCAGTTGGCAACCCATCTCATGATATAGGGGTTTATGTTCAGGCTGGTGAGTTTTTCTATAATTTCTGAGTGGGGAATGGTGTCAAATGTCTTGCCGAGGTCAAGGTAGGCTGTGTGAACCACCTTCCCCTCATCTATGGCCTTGGTGACTGTTTCAAAGAAGTCAACCAGGTTTAGCAGGCATGATCTGCCCTTAATAAAGCTGAACTGGGTCGGGTCAAGTGTTTGGAGGTTCCCAATGTCTTTGTTAATGAGTTCCATGATGATGTGCTCCATAGCCTTGCAGACCAGGCTAGTCAGGCTTATGGGGCGAAAGTTACCAGGGTTAGTTGTGGCCCCTCCTTTGTGGAGTGGAATAACCGTTGCTGTGCATCATTCTATGGGCACATAGCCTGTGGAGAGGCTGAGGTTGAACAGTGTGTTTAGGTGGGGGTTAGTTCATTCTGTAGTTTGTGCAAGACGCAGCCTGGGACACCATCCGTCCCCATTGACTCTGTGCTTTTGGCTTTTGAAAGGGCTGTTTTCACCTGTGCATCTGTGATTTCCGGGACACTACACTTTTCTGGTATTATTGTGGGCCCTTTTGGAGGTGAAAGGGGGGTGAAGTTTGCATTGAATCTATCTGCCAGGATGTTGGCAATATCAGTAGGTTCAGTATATTTTGTGCTATTTTGCACTAGCTCAGAGCATATCTGTGAGTTGCCACTTAGATTCTTTTTGACATTGTTAATGAAGGCTTTGTGGTTATCTTTTGAATCCTTGGCTATTTTTCTTTCAAAGTTAGCCTTGGATGATTTTATGAGGGACCTTAGTTTCTTACTGATACTGATCAAGGATGTCTTTTCTTCTTGGGATTTGCTTTTTTTCAGAACTAGTTTCCTCCTTCTATTGTATAGCCTGGTTATGGCAGGGGTCCACCAGACTGGTTTCCTTCTCTTAGGGGAGTGAGTCTTGGTTTTGTTAGGGATGACATGATCCATGCATCCTTGTAGGTGCTCATAGATTGCATTTTTAAGGTTCCTGCATCTTGGACACTGTTATCCTTTAGCATTATGGCTGTGAAACTTACCACCTCTGTCTTAAGTAAGGTGAAGTTTGCTATAGAAAAGTTTTTCACTGTGGTTTCCTTGGTTGGGGGTGGGGGTGTGGTGTGGACATCCAGAGTGATTAGTTTATGGTCTGATCTAACTAGTGATGGGTTGACCTCTGGTGCGTAACACCTGTCGCCCATGTTCTTGATGACCAGGTCCAATATGTTTTCACCTCTGGTAGGGGAGTTTACCAGCTGATCCAGGGCATTTGTGTTGATAAATTCCAGGAAGCGCTGGACCTGGGAGTTTGTACTTGAGTAGTTTTCCCAGTTAACAGTAGGGTAATTGAAATCGCCCAATATCAGGGTGTTCGGTAGGACCTTCATGTTTTCCAGTGTCTCCAGAAAGGCGGAATGGTGGTCCTGGGTCATGGAGGGTGATCTGTAGCAGGCCACAGTTTGCATTGCAGATTTGCCCGATGTTAGTTGCACACAGATGATTTCAGAGATATCATGCTGTGACACTAACCTGGAGGTGTAGGCATTCTTGATTAATATGGATACACCCCCTCCTTTTGTGTTTCGGTCCATGTTCTGTGGCCGAAATGTGTGGTATGAGTTGTAGCCCAGTAGTGCTGGGGTGCTCTGTGGAGCCTTGAACTAGATTTCAGTTACTGCACAGATGTCGACGTTCTCCATACTGAGGAGTGCTTCGAGCACATGCATTTTGAGATTTAAACTCCTGATGTTGAGTAGCATAACCCTCATTTTTTTATTTGTGCTGTTTACAGAGGTGGGTTTGACTTTTGAGCCTTACCTAAAAAAGGCACTATGGGGACAGCAAGAGCCTCGGCCAGTATTTGAAAGCCTAGGGGTGACAGGTGCAAGCCATCTCTTGTGAAGCAATGAAGCTTGTTGAGCATGTCATCCCAGGCTGACAGACACTGGATCCCCGTTGAATGACACCAGAAGCTTAGCCAATTGTCGAAACTGGCCATTTTTTCTTTATACTGCGGTATCATTCTTGGTGAGGACAGGATGCTACTCAGGGTCAGGGTCATACCCACCTGGGCTACATGATCAGAGAGCTCTTCCATGTCTCTTTTCATGTAGTCCAGGGAGGTACATCTCAGGTCATTCACACCAACATGAACAATGACAGAGTCATATTTGTACTTGTTCTGGAATGACCTGAGTGTTTGTGTTATGTGGTGGATTCTGGCTCCCGACAGGCAGCTAACAGTAACCTTCTCCTTGTCCAGCCTAGTGAGTGGGACATCAGTGTGCCTGACTATAGAGTCACCTATTACTAGTGTGTTAGGTATGTTATTTCACCTTAAGGCCTGTGATCGTGCGGCACACTGATTTTGTGTTTTTTGTGTTGTCTGGTTTGTGACAAGAGGTGCAGGTTTTTTGGGTGTCTGTTTTGGAGGTCTCTGATGCTTTTGCAGGTTTTTATTTAAAGCCTCCGAGTATGATTTCATGTATTTATGTGTATTTTTTTCCAGTTCTGGTTTAGTATGTCTGTGTGAGGCTGGAGGTGTGGTGCAAGTGTTAACCTTCTCCTCATGACTGCCTGTTGCAGTCTTAGGTGGAGAGAGCTTAGCCTCCAATTTAGGTTTATAATTGCATCTCTCGCATATGTTAATGTTTTGTGGTAGGAGGAGAGGGTTGTCTGTGTACATGAGGCAGTTGTAACATTGCCTCAGGATAACCAGGTTCACCAGCTGGACTGGAGAGTATACATGAAATTGCCCTTTGGTCATGCCTGAATAGTAGGGTGAGCTGCTTAGTCACTTGGTTGGTGAGGGGTGAATAATGAGCCTTGCCCTGCTGGGCAATCAAGTGTCAGGGTATATTAGTGCTTGCTATTAGGTCTGAGCAAGTGCTGGACTGTAGGATGCTTTTTAAGTGCTTAGGTTGAGAGTTAGACTACTTTCAAGGGAAAAACTGAAGAGGAGACTTGGTGGAGCCAGGAATAATTTAGCCCTAGCTAACCGGCGATGCCCGGGTGTGCAAAACCGTGCAAACACGGTTTTTACAGCAGGGAAATGAAAGAGACAGAAATTAGCCTAAAATGGCCTATAAACTACTAACTTCTGGGCTGGAACCACTCCTCCAGGGACAGATGGCTGCTCAAAGCTCCCTCTCTCACAGGTGAACAGAGAAACCTCCTTCGATCCATGTAAGGTATGGGCAACTCAGAAACTTGTAACACAACCCTGAATTCAGAACTAGCCTGAAAACTGGACTATACTAGCTTAGAAAGGTGGGAAACAAGGAAAAATTTTTTTTTTGAAAAGATAAGGCAAAAACAGTAAAAAATACAATTAAAACAGCTTTAAACGACTACAAACAGTAAAAAAAATACACCTAAAACAGCTTTAGATGACTACAAGATGGCTTTTAAACAAATTACCCAATTAACCAGTAAAATAAATCTCAAAACTGAGCCCTGTTCCTGTAGTCTTCAATCAGACAAGTTCTAACTGCACACTCCTGCCGCTGGGGTGCAGGGGAACCTTCTCCAAAAAAGAAGGCCTGGATTAGTGCTCAAGTTATACAAACAAAGCTAGATTCAGCAGGCCTGAATTTAGTTTATGTGACAGCAAACAAGGCACACCAATTTCAGTAAGAAACAATTCAAATATGCAGGCACTATAAGCCTATAACCAGAAATTCCCAGCTCAGAAGGGCAGAGTCCAGCCTCTCCTCCCACAAGAGTGCAAACCACAAACCTTCTTAATGTAAAATGACTGGCCTGAAGCCCAAGTACCTAAACCAGAACTAATACACTTTTAGAATAACAGAAACTGAGCCTTCAATCAGCCATTCCCAACTTAGAAGGATGTAAGTTACCTGCCCTGCCACAACAGTGCAGACCACAAACCTTCTTAATGTAAAACTGGTCTTTAGCCCAAGTGCTTAAACCAAAAGGATTATAATTATAGCTACACTTTAATCAGGTTACTACCAAGTAGTAATAAATACAACT
The DNA here is from genome assembly GCF_019279795.1 of Protopterus annectens. Classification (NCBI taxonomy): domain Eukaryota; kingdom Metazoa; phylum Chordata; order Ceratodontiformes; family Protopteridae; genus Protopterus; species Protopterus annectens. The sequence goes on along the minus strand of NC_056743.1, from coordinate 1,036,515,641 downwards.
GAATACTTTTAAGAAGGTCTGGATTAGTGCTCAAGTTATACAAACAAAGCTAGATTCAGCAGGCCTGGCTCTAGTCTATGCTACAGCAAACAAGACGTACCAATTTCAGTAACAAACAGTTCAAATATGCAGGCACTATAAGCTTTTAACCAGAAATTCCCAGTTCAGAAGGGCAGAGTACAGCCTCTCCTCCCACATGAGTGCAGACCACAAACCATCTTAATGTAAAATAACTGGCCTGAAGCCCAAGTGCTTAAACCAGAACTAATACACTTTTAGAATAACAGACACTGAGCCTTCAATCAGCAGTTCCCAACTTAGAAGGATGTAAGCTACCTGTCCTGCCACAACAGTGCAGACCACAAACCTTCTTATTATAAAACAACTGGTCTGAAGCCCAAGTGCTTAAACCAAAAGGCTTAGAATGATAGTTACACCAAGCAGTAATAAATACAATTGAGTACTTTGAAGATGATGCAAAAGCAAAATAAAGTAAGAAGAAACACAAATACAGTGAAAGCTGATGAGAGAAAGGAAATTCACCCCGGGGATCATGTCAATCGCCCTGCTAGACAGGGGTCCAGGGAAGTAAATAGTGTGGGAAGAAATAGCCAGGCAATTGTTATGGCTAGGCTTGTATAGGCCCTAGGGCCTAGTACCAACCTATGAACCTATGAATAAAGTGCACATTTTTTTTTTTTTTTTGAGTGAGCAAATGAGATGGGCCCAGGAGGAGTATGCAAATGCAAATTTACAAGAGGGGCAGATAGTTTCAAAGCCACCAAGATTAACACCAAAACAAAAGCAGGAAGGGTGGGGAACTAACTGAAAAAACAGAGCCACAACTTCCAGCTAGATAGTATTCAATGCAACACAAATAAATCAATTTAAATGCTGTATTATTTGAAAAAAGTGCAGATAAAGATTTACTTAAATTCACTTATACGTCCAGTTGATTGCAGGTAGGTCTCAGCTGGCCAAAGTTCAGAGTTTAAGCAGAAAATAATCCAAAATGTACCACTTATATAAGGCAGAAACCGAATATCAGTGAAGTGAAACTTCCCCACTTATCGCTGGCTATGCAGGAATTCTAACTAGCACTACATTCTAACAAGCATTAACTGAAAAAACAGAGCCATAACTTCCAGCTAGATAGGATTCAATGCAATACAAATAAATCAATTTAAATGCTGTATTATTTGAAAAAAGTGCAGATAAAGATTTACTATGAACTATGAAAAAGCAAGGTATGACATGCAGACCACAAAATGATACTACACATCAGAGATTTCTACATAGTTCAGGATTTTAACTCTCACACAACTGCAGGTGCAGGAAACAGGATGGATGCCTTAGCCCTCTTTGCCACAAAAACAGTTTTGGAGCAAAAAACTGAAGTCATTGTTCACACAAACAAATGCATCAGAATGTACACTGCTATGAGATCTTCAGCTGAGACTTTTACTTTTAACCCTCTTTATTATATATGGACATAGTGCACTTACTGATCACACAGTCTGTTAGGATTCTGCTTGCAAATATACAGCTTTGCCTTACTTGTCTGTGTCTCTTTGTACTTTAGCAGTTATCTGAGCAGTACTGTGAGACATTCAAGTGTGTAAGGCACTCAATATCCTTGGCCTTAAAATGTGTGCAGATATTAACTGGGAGTTTCATGATAGACATTTGCCAGCAAGTGAAGGCCAGGTTGGATGGCACAAACAGCCATATACTGTTCTTTTGTGGGACCATTGCTGAGTTATTGTTATTGCACAAGTAAGTCTACACTGCTCTTGGGGGCAGCACATGTACTGTTATGTCACAAACAAGCATAACCTGTTCTTTTGTGGGTAAGCAAAGTTGCTACTGCTATGGTACAAAAAAGGATATGATGCTCTTGTTACTCCCTTTCTTCTGGTTCCTGCCTGTTTGATTTTTGGGAAGGGTTGTAAAGTCAGAAACTACAATATGTATCAGTACTGCCTAACTTCTTTCTTTACAGATCTTCCAGTACAAAGGTATGGTGCAAAAAATAAACCCATGTAGTGAGAATCAGTATACTTCAGAGGTAGAACTGTGTGAATCCTTGACCCCCAATGCCTAGTACTTACTAATATTAACAGACACATATGAGTAAACTAAAGGTCTCTCTGCTGGCACATGTTAAAGTACTTTTTCACAAATCCACAGGACTATTTACTTAATTACTGTTCCAACCAAGTAAATACGGGGATATGCCATAATATCATCCAAAACGTGCACTCTAGGTTCAGGACTTACCTTATAAATGCAGCCATGGACACATTTTGAGTTCAGAGCTGACTGTGTCTGATGCAAGCAGTACATAACCAGTACATGGGGAGGTACAAGTTGTGTGAGCTACCTGGCATCAATTTTCTATGTGTGCGAGTAGGAGAAAGGTATTAGGCACCTAGATGGTCAGTAAATGTGCTATGCATTGTCTTTTAGCCAAAGCAAAGGCATACTGAGCACTCCTACATCTGCCTGCAGGCACAGTAGCTGGTAGCTCCTCTGAGTCTTCCTCTGAATGTGGCTATGGTGGCTGAGATATTGGTGGGTGATGTGTATTCCTTCTCAAGCTGATCCTGCTGCAGCTATTTCCACAAGATCAGAGTGTGTAGCATAGCACATACTGTGAAGACTTGTACACAAGTCTCTGGATTATACTGCAGGGCTCCACCAGATATATCTATGCACCAGGACCATGACTTCGTCAGCCCAAACACATGCTCTATGATGTTTCTGGCTTGAGTGTGTGCCTCATTATGGCATTCTTCCATCACTCTGTGTGCACTGCTGATGGGTGTCATCATCCACAGTTCCAGTGTGTAGCCAGCATCCCTCAGTAAATGGTCCTGTGGGATGTCCCTCTAACAAACATCTGATAAATTTGTGATGTGTGCCAGATATGGGACTCATGATAACTTTCAGTGGACATTGCACATGACTTGGCAGTTGATGCGGTGGTATCCCTTGTGGGTCATGTAGATTCTACCCAGCTCACCAGGTGGTGCCTTGATGTGTACATGAGTGCAATCTGTGGCACCCAGTATGTCAGGGTAGTGTGCTACACAGAAGAACTGTTGCATAGTGCTAGACCTCTCCTCAGAACTATGGGGAAGACATATGTGCTCACTGGCATGTATGAACATAGCAGCCAATAAGTGGTGGAGGATCCTGGATGCTTATGCCTGTGACACACCCATCATGTCCCCAATTTGTCTTTGAAAAGAACCTGTGGCTAATATTCTATGGGCTACATACAGTATACCTTAGTTTCCACTGGGATGGGTTCCCCTCGATTGGTTCTGGCTCTGAGCTGAGACTGGCAGAGTTCACAGTGTTCTTGTAATGTGTCCCTGTCCAGCCTGTAGCACTCTACAATCACCAAGTCATATAGTGCCTGATAAGTTACCCAGGGCCTGAACACTCTTCTCCTTCTCTGATTAGGCCTACTGTCATCAGCACCAGCAGGATTGACTTCAGCTTCTAGCACATGCAGATATAGAATGGTTGCAGCAGCCTTTAGCATTGTGTAAGTTAAATTGTCATTGTCTTTACTCCAATGGTATCGAAGTATTTAGGAAAAACAAGAATGGAGGTTACATGGATGCTTTATAGCATGTTTAATAGCTGCACCATGTCAGATTTGTTCATGAAAATTGAATTCACCTGCTTATACTGTAATTAGCATTTATTACACACACCTGCTGCTTGCTCATCAGTGCACTTGGTGCACCTCCATGCACCCCCCACACCCCATGCACCCCGTGCAGTTACACATAATTAAAGTAAGTGTGGCAAAATTGTAATTACTTTCCTCCATTCCTGTGATATTGTGCAAACACGGAGTGTGAAAAGGAAAGCTTGCCCACCCTGTATTCAAACCCAGGACCACCTGTACTGTAGCCCTACACATAAATGTGGTGCCACAGAACTATTTATATGACAAGACCAGCAAAAGCTTCCATTCCTCCACAAACAAGGACATAAACAAATGTAGAAAATTATTTGAAATGGACAGAGAAGACATATTTTAAAACAAAATTCCGAGGATGACACATAACTTGTGATTTGTGCATAGTATACATGCACTTTCACACTCCACAGACTGACCTGTACAACTTTGAAAGTGTAACCCGACATACCTACCTGATGTTATCACTCACTGTGTACATCTGTTGAAAACAAAAACAACGTGGAAGTGCCTACACAAAGTGAACATCCCTACAGTATACCTATTTTTTGTGATTCAGCAATTCCAACAAGTATTTACCTAATTTGTGTTTTCACTGTGTTGACAGCCTGGAATCAACATAGTTAGTAACCATGTCAGTAGAGAAACTGCACCAGAGCACAATGTTGTATACACAAGGGAGGTTATTACTTTGCTCATATATATGCTGCATATTACATATGCTTACAGTTACAATATAATACTCTAATTCAGGATGTTTAAACATTTTATCAGCCTGCTTTATGTACAATTATACAACAACCCCCCATTAATATTCCAAAACATGCACTCTGATTGGTCAGCGTGCACGTTGTAAATCAGACTTATACTAATGGAAAAAGGTCCGATCACCCAAAGGAGTTTAACATAGCGAGACAGCTTTAAAAAAAGCAACAGAGTCCATTGCTTTTTTTAGAGCTGTCTTGCTATGTTAAACGCCTTTAACATAGCGAGACACTTTCTAAACCACGGAGAAAGCAAGATCTCCATTGCTTTTTAGAAAGTGTCTCGCTATGTTAAAGGAGTTTAACATAGTGAGACTGCTTTAAAAAAAGCAACAGAGCTTTTTTTAAAGTTGTCACGCTATGTTAAACTCCTTTAACATAGCGAGACACTTTCTAAAAAGCAATGGAGATCTTGCTTTCTCCGTTGCTTCCACCCACAGCTCTGATGTACTGCGTAAGCATACGCATGCACAGTACATCAAAACTGCAGCAGAATACCAGACAGCTGCAGAAGGGCAGCAAGGAGGCATTCTACAATGCCATTATTTAAGAAAACTAAGTTTTTTTTTTCTTAAATAATGTCATTGTATAATAGCAATAACCCACTTCTGGATGTGGGTAATGCTGGATTTACCCACGGTTGTCTTTGTTCGGCCACTCGGGCTTCGCCCTCGTGACCAAACCACGCCAACCTTGGGTAAATCCAGCATTACCCACACCCAGGCATGTGTTATTGCTTAATTATATTTTCTTTTGGGGTTGGGGGAGCAATGTTGCATTTATGTCATGGCCGTTAAAATGTTTTTTTTTTCTTATTTTGTAACTCTGATATTCTAGCATCCAATGATTCAGGATGTTTAAACATTTTATCAGCCTGCATTATGTACAATTATATTTTCTTTTGGGGTTGGAGGAGCAGTGTTGCATTTATGCTATGGTCCTTAAAATGTTTTTTTTTTCTTATTTTGTAACTCTGATATTCTAGCATCCACTGTGTGTGATTAGGTCATTACATGTGTGGGGTTACATTTTGAAGTCAGTTCTGTACAAATTCTAAGAGATTTTACTTGCTCCTCCTTCCATGTAGACTCTTTTCCATGGCTGTGTTCAAAAAGTTTGGAAATACACGGCCAACAGGAACAGAGTATACACAATTGCTTTAGAGGTTGTTGAATCATTCAGCCATGTTGATTTGCTTCATTAGCAGAAAATTCAGCTACTTATGCTGTCATTTACATGCCATGAAAGTCCCCATATTTTCTCATGAGTACACACCGCTAGGCAGAGTTTATTGAATGAAAAACTTTTCGCCCCCATGTGCACATTGCACTACTACACAGACACAGTAAAAATTATTGTGTAAGCTTTCATGAATCCCCCATTTGTCTTTTTTTCTAAAATTCATTCACAAATGCTCAGATACTTCAATTGAATATCTGGATATGTTAGTGAATAGAGATTTAACTGGAAAAATTAATAGTACTGTATTTAAGAAAGTATGCAAGGAGAACATCATCTTGTATAGACTGAGTATGCATCCCAGACATATCCGTAGGAATATGGTGAAAGGCCAATTGCTTAGTGTCTCTAGACTTGAATAATGATGCTGATGATACTTGCTGTGAGGCAGCAGAAGAGTTGTCAGGTGATTTTTTAAGCAGTAGATATTCCTCCAATGAAATTAAGAACACAGTTAGTGAGTTTTTGCTTGCAGGGACACCAATGCAAAACCATTTTATTTCAGAAAAATATGTTAGAACTGTACTTTCTGTAGATTATGTTAAACAGAGGGATACCAGTTATATTAACATATTCCAGTGACATCAATATGGTTTGTGATATTATTATTAAGAAAAATTGGCCTCTTTTAATGGCTGACGAGGCTCTTCAGAAAGCCCTAAAGACATCATCAAAGTTTTCTTTTAAGAACAATAAATCTTTGAAACAGCAATTATGTTACAAACATCATTGGAAGGTAAACAATTTACACAAAGATCAAATACTGTTATTTTCTAATGCAAAAGAAGCTGGAGTAGCCCATTTCATGTATTAATTCTATATATCACAGACATAGAATAAGCTAATTTGAAAATAATAAAAAAAAGTTTGCATTATTATTATTTCTTTAAATATACATGTCTTGAATAATGACTGCAAAAGTGGAGGTTTTATCAAATAGCTTAAAGGTAAGAATGCAGATACTGTACTGGTATACTTCTAAAAAAATTAAAATAAAATAAATAAATAAATAAATAAATAAAATGCACCTATTAAAGACAGATAAATGGAAATTTGGCATGAACTATTATTCAAACCCAGAACATTTTTTTCAGTTAAAGAAAAAATGAGTGGAACCTCAATATTAAGGTGAAACTACTCTATTGTACATAAAGTTATATTTCCACATAGTGACAATAAAGGAATGCTGACAACAGTTAAGTGAGAAAAATCATAGATTAATCCTTACTAGTATGTAATGGATACCAGGACTTGCACTATGTTTTTAAAAAAATATTTAAATAATTTATCTAATTCTGTAAAAAGTATAGCAATTCTGAGGACCCTTTTAGTTGTATTTCAGATATGTCAGAGGAAGACTGAAAAATTTGGAATCCTCTTAAAAGGCAATACATTGAGGATTATATGAATTATGATTAATAAAATAAATGGAAATCTCATTTGGTTTTGTTTGATTGTTTTTTTATTTCTGTTATACTTAACATATAATGATTTTTGTTGGCAATCTCTGTAAGTCTGAGTGGCTAAGACCAGCAGAAGCAGTCTTATCAGATGTTCAATTTTTTTCACTTTTTACTATACCTGTTTATTCATTTGTATTTGTTTTATGAGCATTCTACTCTGAGGTGTGTCTTACATCCTGATAACAGCACACTCAGGTGCATCAAGCAATTGACAGAGATGCCTTACTCCTTAGAATGTAACTTGGAGTATTTTTAACATGACTTATCCTCCATGTCCTTGTGTTTTAAAGCTTACAGAGAAGTTTTGAGTGAAAAAAATATACATGTGATATTTTATCTTCCAATCATTAAGTAGGCGATGCTTCAGTGAGTAAAATGCAAAGATGCTAACACAGTCTGCATCCTGAATGCAGCGACATGTGGTTTCTTTCATAGACTGACATACAATAAAAAGTGAATAGTTTTTGGGAGTGCTAGTCAATTGGAAAGGAAGAGTGTTCCAGAGCAGCACTACTTATAATAAGAGTAGGAGGCATTGAACAGACTGTGTTATTCTTAAATGCCATTACGAATGTCAAGTTTGGACATACAGTGGGATTCATGAAGCCTGCACCATGTTTATGTGTTAGCCTGATGTGGAGCAGTGCTAATCACATATGCATACTGCTCATTGCACCTACATGAATCCAAGCAAGGTTTCATCGTCAGAGACAGTGTTGGAGGCCAGGAAAACATGTTGAGCAGTAGCAGCACACACAACAAATAAACAAGCTTGGCGATGGGCAGACCTGTTAAGCATGCTTGTGTGGACAGCATGAAGAGCTACAAAGGGCAAGTAATGTAAGCTGTACCAGCTAGGGAATGTGTACTGAGTGCAATGTGAATATAAATCAAACATAAGAAATTATTAAGACGGGAGGGTAAACAGCAAGGGCAACCATAATAGATGCTTTACCAGGTAGGAAACGTACTGAGAACAATGTGCACAGAAATCAAATAAATGTATACAGAAAGATGTAATAAGGTAAGGTAAATGTTCAAATTGTAGTAAGATAATTGATGTAAAGGTGTTTATGTCATAAAGACAATTTTTGTAATAATAAAATTGTGCAATACCAATGCCATAATAATTAATGGTGGTTATACTTCCTGAGTAAATATAGATAAATAAAAGCAGACATGATATTATAGGATGCGACAGTTACAAAAAATTAACATTGTAACAGAGGGATTATATAATGGTTTACCTTTGAATTGTCATCCGTCATGTGTCCGATGTGCATAACGCCAAAAGTACGGCTGCAAAAAATGACAATGCCATTTCACCATGTGTTTGAATGGCAAATAAGTGAATGCTTTTTTGCCATTCAAACATATGGATCAAATGTCGGAAATTACTTTCCATCAAACCGTATTTTGGTAATACGGGTCACACAACAGGACGATCGCACATAACGTGCGACAAAGCGAAGGTAAACCTATATAACATATGAATGTCATTAACATGCTGAGTTGAGATAACAGCAAGGACAATACATACATTATGGGATATTTGCATAGCATGCATTATGGCAATATAACTTTCTGAATAGCTTAGAAGCCACAGTCTCCTTTTGCAAGAATCAAACCCATTCCATTAATGTTACCGCTGACCTGTGTATTATATCACAGAAATAGGATTACTACATGTACAAGGAGGATCACCCTTGAATGGAATTATGCACTTCAATATCCTAATGGTTATGCATCCCATATATAGGTGTGAATGATTATACAAATGTAGGAGCAGAGTGTGACACACATAATACGCTTACAAAAGGCATTCCTATTATTGTACAGACAGATAAGAACAGATGGAAATATCACACTATGATGCAATGTATTCCCCAGAGCTTTGTATTGTTGGCATCTTCTACAGGAGTAGTAATGAATATTGTAACAAAAAATTAAATTGAGTGAATTAAGAAAGGATCCCTGATAATCAGTCATATCAGCATGGCATACTGTCGGCAATTAAATGAATATATTTATGTGCACACAGTTGTGATCAGTCCTGTGTGAATATTCCATGGTCTAGGAAGGTTTTTATATATGGTTGTACACATACAACCCAAGAACTGGTGCACACTCATGTGTACCACAGTGCCACAGTAGTGCTCCCACTATGACACTGGCAGTACAAATGTCTACTGGCATGAAATCCAAAGTTATGTTCACATGTGTTCATGCAACATATCAAGGGATAAGATTGATGTGATGTAATATTTGTTGTGTGATGCCAGTAAATTCACATGAAATTAATCCTTATGCTAGAACTGATTATAAAGCTGTACATCTCTTTCAGCTAATAATAATGCTATTAATCACATGCACCACAGTGGGAATGTCATCACAGCTGTTGAACTCCATCTGTGTGAAGTCATTCAATCATCTTTATTTTATTTGCCCATAAATTTTATCTGATGAAATGCATGGGGCAGGCCTCTGCTATTCTATATGTAGAAAGAATAATTGGGGGGGGGTGTCCTTCCTGCAAAACAGTTATAGACAAAAACGCTTACCGTCACACAATGTTGTTTTAGAACACTTGCCTAAACACTGAGAAAATGAAGACCAAAGTGAAATAATGAATGTGCCATGGTATAAGTGAATCACCAATCATCATATGTGTGCTTATATGAAAGCATTACATCATGTGTATGAATAGATTCATAGGTTCATAGGATGATACTAAGCTATTGGCCTGGAGGTCCTTATAAGCCTAGCCAAGAATTTTGCCCATGTTCCCACAAAGTCAACACCTGTTTCCCCCTGTCCAGCAGGGACACAGGTGGGATCCCAGGGATGTATTTTCCATTTCCCATCTGGTCATCCAGGTTACTCTTAAAGAGGCCTAGTGAGGTACTCTACTTGATTTGGAGAGGGAGTCTATTCCACAGATGGGGAGTCTTTGGGACACAAATATATACCACTAACAAGTTCTATTAATGTCACAGACCAGGTTGAGGCCTTGCTTGTGGGTTGCATGAGTGGAGTTTGACTTATGGATATGAAGCAACTCCATTAAGGCTGGGTCTGAGATGGCCTTGTATGCCAGACACAGGTCACCTCTAATATGAGACTGAGTAGAGGGACATGGCTTTTAGCCTGTCTGTATAGGATAGGTGTTTGAGACCCTGGATCTTCCTGGTCAGAAACCTCTGTGGTCTCTCCAGCTGCTGCATGTGCTTGGCAAGGTACATGCTGAAGGGGGCATTGTACTTGATAAGGGAGGAGTACAGGGATGTTATGACCTACTTGTTCCTGGATGAAATGCCTTATTTATGAGGTGGGACATGTAGAAAGCCTTCCATACAATGGAGGCAACGTGGTGGTCAAACGTAAGTTGTTATCAACCTGGGTGCTCAAGTCCCTCACAACTGATTGCATGCTTAGTATGTTGTTATCAATGTGATAACTAGTGGGGACACCATTTTCACCATAGGGGATAATGATGCATTTCTTGGCATTCAGTTTGAGGCCATGCTTCTGGTACCAGTCATTAGTTTGTGTAAGGTCTTCTTGGAGGATGTTCACATCACTAGCAGAATTTAAGACAGTACACAGTTGCAGTCATCTGTAATCTTAGCCACAGGCCGCTGGTTTTGTCTTGCACCTCAGAATCAAGGAATATGTATTCCTGTAATAATTTAAATGTAATACAGCATTTTCTGATACTAGGTATAACAAACACACCTGTGGCCTCCTGCTGTTGTGACTCTGACAGTAGAACAGTAATTCTGTACAGTGTGGATATAATCCTGTATTGGAACACATGCCTTACTTAGGCAACACCATACATTACATCATCTCATGTCCTCAGTCCGGAGGAGGTGTCTCACTACAACTGTTATGGAATGACAATCTATTCAAATGACAGCATCAGTCTGCAATACAACCTTTCCAATGGAAATATAGAATAAACTCTTGTTACAGGAAACAATATCTACACATGAACATAGCACATGTGGGTAACAACACTGTTAACAACCTATACACTGACTTTAAACCGTGACATCTGGTTTGAACTATATACCTAACATCACAAGCTAATGAAGGTTTGCTGAAACAAAAGCACAACTACAGATTTACTTGACAAATGTGACACTGCATGTATCAATGCAGGACATCACCATTGTGTATTATCTTCATGTTTCCTCTAAAAAGTGGGTACACAGCACAAGCACACTGTATAGACATACCTCATATATGTATTTGCAGCCTGTTCTTCATAGTAACAGGAAAAAAAAACATGAGCACAGATGAGAGTCATTCCTGTATTCAAACTCCCTACCTATGTACTGAAACAATATATGTGCAAGTGCATTGGATGCACATGTCCCAGAAGAAGTCTGACTGCATTTGAGCCACACTGCATCTTTGAAAGGATGACATCAGCTGTGCCATGCAAAGGAGATGTGTGCAAAAATGACTTCTATAGCAATATGAGATTCTTAGTGTTGCCAGTACTAAGAGGTATAAGAAACACCAACATCCATTTACATTCACACAGACAGGAGGGTCTTACTGCTTTATTTGAACTCCTGACCTATTAACCGACAAAGGTCTGCACACATGTGCATTATACACTTGTGCCTCAGGAGAAGTCTGACTGCACATTAGTCACTTTGAAAGCATGACATAATCTGTGTCATACAAAGGAGATGTGTGTGCAAAACTGACTTCTACAGCTATGTGGGATTCTAAATGTTTTAAGTACTAAGTGGTGTAGGATACTCATGCATCAATTTATATATACTCACACACATAGAGACAGGAGAGTCTTACTGCCGTATTTGAACTACCCACCCATTGAGGGACGCAATCTATATGCAAGTGTATAACACGCATGCGTCACAGGAGAGATCTGACTTTAGTGGTGTGAAAGTGCATTATTGAAATGATGATCTCATCAGTAAGTCACAGACATCATGTATTTTCTAGACAGAGTGAAAAAGGAATGTGGGATTGATCTGACCATGTAAATATTTTTCATGAGTGGGAGTCAAATGTGCATGGCTGTGGAATTAATCCTCCAGTGATGCTATGGTCCCAATATCACACACTCGGCAAACTGCAGTTATAATATTTGACCTAAACAGTTAAAAGCTAAAAGCAACATGATCAAAGCAAGCTGTAACTAAACTGCTCTGCCTCAACAGTTTACCTAACCAACACTATGGAACCTGCTGGTTTCTCTAAATTAAAATATGGTGAATGATTATATGGCATATGCATGGTAAAGTATGCATGCTAAGGTCAAGAAACATGAACTAAGGGAAATACCTGTTTACAACTCTTATCTTTTGCTCTCTCTCTCTCTCTATCTCTCTCTCTGTTTCTTTACACACACGCACACACACACACACACACACATATATATATATATATATATATATATATATATATATATATATATATATATATATATATATATATATATATATATAGGTCCACTTCAGAATTTCAAAGTCTATAACTTTGAATCTCATATGATCGAAGATCATATGTTCAACGTTTTAAAACTTCGAAATGCTGAACGGAGATCAAAATACAGCGCAGACCGAGAGATTTCCCTTGTCCTCGCTGTAGTATGATCTCAGATTTGGTATATTTAAGTTGCGGGGGGTGTGGGGGTGAATTGGGGCTTGCCCTCCTGCATACACTTGTTTTTTATGTGTTTAGTGGTGTTTTGGGGGAGGGTTCACAATTCTGAGATTTCAAGATCTCGAGATTCTGAACTCGATGTTCTGAAACTCAAGATTTTGGGATTTCAAAATTTAGAAGTGAACCTATATATATATATATATATATATATATATATATATATATATATATATGGAGAGAGAGAGAGAAAGAGAGAGATCTCTGCTTCACTCTCCAACTAACATATAAACCAATACAATACATATGAATATAGTATGGCATAGTTTATATATATATATATATATATATATATATATATATATATATATATATATATATATATTAAATATACATATACACACACGTACACACACACACACACACACACACACACACACACACACACACACACACACACACACACACACACACACACACACATACGTAGATAGAGTCCCTTGGCTTTGGGGACAAGAAAAACTGAAAAATCTGAACATTTCCATTAACAAAGCAAGTTGTAAAGCCTTTTTAAGAGGAAGGTGTCAGTGCAGAAGGAAATAATACTGCGAGTCAAAATCCAGCAAACTGTACCTCTGAAAACATGCAGAAGGGTTTCTTTAAAGTTATAACATAATTTGGCAAAAAGTTTTCACACTGGCATAATTTCATGTAACCACGAGGCTATACAGATTGACTGTAAACTGATCTAGAAACTAGTCTGAATTTTTGCTGAGATAACAATCTACAATAGGCCAGAAGAGCAATCTGACTGAAAAGCAATGTAGAGAGAGCAGCTTTTTTTAGATATCAATATACAATGTTTAAAAGCAGTTTAAAAATCCAACAGATAGATTTTATTTCTGAATATAATAAGACTGATGCAGAATTTCAAGAAAAACATGCACATTTTCCCTCTGTTCTGAACACAAACTAAGAACTGAAATGTCATGTGTTAGCATTTGTGCAGACAGCATAGACCTTATAAATCCAGTGACATAGAGGCATATTCTGACCAATTATCAAAATACAACAGGAAGTCACCAGGCAAAAGTGCTACACTTCATCAAATCGCATTTATACAGACTCACTTCAGACAGAAGAACACACAGTCATTGTTCTATAGCATTCTCCTTAGATATTGTCCTTTTACACTGACACTTCCAAATAAATGCTGAACTCCCAAAACAGTATCCACTCACAATCTTATCAAAAGTTCAAGTCTAAAAACAGTCCAAGAATCCAATCAGGCAACTAAAATCCAAATTTCTATACAATAGCAGTGTTAAAAGTGCATTCATGTACTTTATATAGTCACACTTTTGTTAACCTTTTCTAACTGAGGAATGCCTTAGATGCATATTCCTGTTGTTTACCACTTCAGAGATTAAAATCTTCACTGGCCAGGAATGATTAAAATAAGCCAGCTGTAGTAAAATTGTAAATCCATTGATAAGTCAAAAATGAACAAATCATTTAAAACCAATGTTTGCTTCCCCTAATGGCTAGTCCTGACATAGTGGTCAGTCTGTAGTCCATATCATCCTACCAAAAGGATACTGTGCACCTCACCTGATTCACCAAGTAGATGGGTGTATTCTTTTAGCATGTCTTTAAATATCAACTGGAAGGTCTGGTTTGGAACCTGGAAACGTCCATGTTTAAGGTGAAAACACCTAGCATGTTTTCAGGGGATGAGAAAGACCCCACACAAACATGGAGAAATATGCAACCTCCACACACACACACACACACACACACACACACACACACACACACACACACACACACACACACACACACACACACACACACACACAATGGCTGAAGATAAATCTTGAACCCTGAACCTTGTGTCTTTGAGATGAACAGACTTTAGCCATTACACCATCCATTTCCATCTCTTAACCATTACGCCACTGTGTCCTCACTGTTAGATCTGGGTGACATAGGAAAGCAAGAGGAGACAGGGAAGCCCATACAAAATATGTCAGGACTGCATGAGGGAAGTCCAGTGACAGGTGGGCATGAAAGTTGAATAATGCAGGAGAGTGGTGTCAGCTGAGAAAACACATCAACCCCATGTAAAATATGTCAGGACTGCATGAGGGAAGTCCAGTGACAGGTGGGCATGACAGTCGAATAATGCAGGAGAGTGGTGTCAGATGAGAAAACACATCAACCCCATGTAAAATATGTCAGGACTGCATGAGGGAAGTCCAGTGACAGGTGGGCATGACAGTCGAATAATGCAGGAGAGTGGTGTCAGCTGAGAAAACACATCAACCCCATGTAAAATATGTCAGGATTGCATGAGGAAGTCCAGTGACAGGTGGGCATGACAGTCGAATAATGCAGGATAGTGGTGTCAGCTGCGAAAACACATCAACCCCATGTAAAATGGAAGAACTGGAAGTTAATGATGATGACAATGATAATGACACAAGAAAAGCCTGGCAAACACACTTCTGTGGCCATCTTACTTTGTTCTGGAATCTGTATTTTATTTCATACAACATCTGTGCAATGGTAAACAATATTTAATTTTACAGACAGTTGTGCACAATGTGTTTTTGATACAGTTTTAGCTGCTTCAGACCTCAACATTACAGGTGAATGCATTTCCATTAAACTCTGACGAAGATTATTTTCATATCAGCAAACAATTATGCAACTTAATATATAAAGATCATTATATTTTAAATGCTAACAGGTCTTTTGCAGTTCCATTCTGATGGGGCACCAGAAAAATGTCTCATTCCTAAAAAGATAATAAGTTCACATGTTCATAGTTGCTTACTAAGCTTATGGCCAAGCTACATCACCCAGTAGTGATGGTAGACTAACAAGCCACTATAAAGTTAGTTTTCCCCACATATTCCAGGAGAAAATGTATGCTCACCCATCCAGTTATCCCTACTGTCTTTAAAAGTGGTTAGTGAAGTATTTTCCACTCTATTCTGCACTACCTATTAATGAGGTAGTGTCTACTTTACTACTGGTTCTATTTAGGTAAATGAGTTCAAAGAGCATTGGGCATTTCTTACCATGGAAGACTAAGAAGATACCACCCCTCAGGAGTCTATATGAAACTGAGTAGTGGGATAGGGCTTTTAATCTATCAGGGAAGCTAGTGGTATGAAGGCCTGAGAATATTTTAGTGAGGAATCATCAAGGCCTCAAAAGTTGGCTTAGGTTTCTAGAAAAGTACATCACAAAGGGGTTGCTGTATTCAACGATGGGGCTAATAAGGGAAGAGTAAAGTGAGACTATGATATCTTTGGCCTTTAAGGAGATACCCAGAAGTTATATAAGAAAGGAAGATTTTCTAACAACCATAGAGAAACAATTGCCAAAGGAGTATATGTTGTCAAAACTGTTCCCAAGTCAATGATGAATGTATCAGAATGTAGAAAATACAGTTATGCAAGAACTCACCATACCAGTAAATGTCCTACTGATCAGTAGTGCAGTATTCTAAACTACTGGCTTATCTTGCCAAATAATCAAGTTGTCTAGCAGGGGTACAAATGATAAAACCATCCATACAGCTATACATTCTAATAAGCTAAGCTTGCAGGTAGAAGAGTACATACATGGATATATGAGTGTAAATTCTTGGTCTATTCTCTAGGCCAGTAAGCCAGTAGATGCTTGAAAAAGAAAAAGTATGTCAGCTAAGAGGAGACAGGCATAAAAGGATAGTGGTCCCCCTCAGTAAATGAGGGAAGCAGAAGAAATCAAGAAGTCAGAAGGTAGGGTGAGAAAGAATACTATAACAGTCATCAGTAGGACATCTACTGTTATGGTAAGTTCTAACACAACTGTAGTATGTCCTGCCTTAAATCACTGTTGCAGTATTCTAAACTGTGGAGATATTCCCAAAGCTTATAGGGAGTGAGGTATAGGAGAGATGTCCAGTAATCCAGAAAGGACTGACCTAGCAAAGGAGGTGATGGGAAGGCACATAGATACCTCACTTTCAAACTAAAGGACAATGCATCCATTTTTCAAGCTTGACGACAGTAAGTCCTGGTGCAAAAGAGTGAGAGTTGTTTATTCTCAATGGAGACAAATAGATCTATCTGTGGTACCCCCATTTGTGGAAAATGTTTAGTAACATCCCCCTGCCCAGCATCCATTCATGGAGGTCTTTCCTTGATCTGCTTAGATGGTCTGCTAAAGCATTGTCCTGCGAGGGAATATAAACCTATTGGAGTGGGAGGTTTACTTTTGTGGCCAGCTCCCAAACCAAAATATCCAGTAGGTATAGTTGGTAAGACCTGGTTCCTTCCTGCATGTTTATCTACCACATAATGGTAATGTTATCTGTGAACACTATTAAAGGACCTAGTTTCTACCAATGGCTGAGGGTCTGCAGGGCCTGTAGTAGTGCCCCTTATCTCCTTTAGATTGATGAGATCTGATCTTAGATTTTTTTTGACTGCTACCTCTGATTGCATGTCCAGGCTCTGAATCCATTTTTTGATGCATCTTTGTGCAGTTCCTGCCTTGGTGTCTATATTATGAAGTGTAGACATGGGTTAAGCTTTACTTGTGTAATCTACCTTAGGATTTCCTTCTTTTGATGTGGTATGGAATGAGCTATGCATTCACAGGATGTGAATGCCGTGACCAGGTAGGCTTCAGGTACCACTGGACCTTCCTCTTGTGAAGTCTGGCAAAGAGGATTATGGGAATGGCAGCTGCCATAACTCCCAGAGCTCCAAGGAACTCTCTTGCCATACAGGAATGTAGAGGGAAAAAGACAGGAAGTAACTGTTTAGGTTTTTCACTTTGTCTGGTGGTAGGAAAGCTTGCATGAACTTGGTATTTAGTCTACTTCTTAAGAATTACATGTCTTGGTTTAGTAACATTGCAGACTTCTTGGGACTGATGGTGAATCCCTGACCCTGAAGAAGGGATAAGGTGAAATTGAGATGTGCAAAGAGAATCTGCTGTGATTTTACCTGTATCAACTGGTCATCCAATTAAGGGAATATCTAGATTCCCTGAGTCCTGTAGAAATCTATGATGGTTTAGACCTTTTGTGAAAAATCGGCAGTCTGTAAACAACACAAAGCAAAGAACTGAAAATGTGATGAGCCTGCAGAAAATCTCAAAAAAATCCTGAAAGCAGGATGGATTGGGACATGAAGATAATCAACTTTTAAGTTGAAAGACACCACAAAGGCTTGAGACAGAATGAGAGGTAACAGGGTTTGCAGTGACAAGATTTTGAAAGAAGGGTCATGGATAGTGGAGAGGTCCAGAATTGCTCTCCAGTCTTCTTTTCTTGGCACGGGGAACAATCCAGAATAGAACCTTTTCCTACATATTGTGGAGGTACTGGCTGTACTGTATCTCTTTCGGTTAAAGTTTGGATGATGGGATAGAGCTACTGTACTTGTTTTTGAGAAGGAGGATGAGGGATGCTAACAAATGGAGAAATTTCTTTCTAAGTCATTCTGCATCCATCCTGAATGACAGAAAGAACCTATTTGGCTGTGGTGATGATTAAACATTTTTTAGGGATCAAGTAAGTCTTTTGGATGGGGTAGAGATGGGCAGAGGGTGGGTAAGATGTCATACTGTAGCCATGCAGACTTACCTAGGTAGATATAGAAACCCTGTCTGCTTTGAAATGGAATATTTTCTTAGGCATTTTTCTGGCCTTACGAGAAGGCCTAGATTACATACTAGCAAAAGAAGTGGACTTGGCAAGATAATTCCTTTGGTATCTTAATATCATAGGTTCATAGGTGTGTACTAGGCTATTGGCCCTGGAGCCTTTACAAGCCTAGCCCATAGAAGTGCCATGGCATCATGCCACCCGATGTTAGTTCCCAGTGCCTCTATCAAGTAGAGCCACTGCAGTGATCCCCTGGGTGAACTTTCTATTTCCCATCCACTCATCTAGATTTCTCTTGAAGAGTGCCAGTGAGGTGCTCTGCTTGACATGTATGGGAAGTCTATTCCAGAGTATAGGCAATCTATGGGGTTATGAACATGTCCCTCCAGCATGTTCTCTTGATTGTGGCAATGAGGTTGAGGCCTCTGAAGCATGTGATGTGGAGGGATTTGGATTTCTTTAGCTGTAGCATTTCTAGCAGAGCTGGATCAGATATGGCTTTGTAAGTCAAGCAGAGATTGCCTCTTAGTAGAGGATATGAGACAGAGAATAGCTGATGTTTTTTGAGTCTCTCCATGTAGGACATGTGTTTAAGGCCCAGAATTCTCTTTGTGAAGTACTTTAGTGGCCTTTCCAGCTGTTGCATGTGTCTAGTGAGGTACATGCCAAATGGGGCATTATACTCGATGATGGGCCTAATGAGGGAAGAGTAGAGAGGGATGATGACCTCTTTCTTCCTGGATACAAAACCCTTGGTAATGAGATGTGCCACATAGAAGGAATTTCTGACCACAGTGGCAATGTGGTGGTCGAAGGAGAGGTTGCTGTCAACCTGTGTCCCCAGATCTCTTATAATGCCTTCACTGTTCAGTGGCCTTCCATCGATGTGGTAATTAGTGGGAACTGAGTTTTTCCCAAAGGGGATGATGACACATTTTTGGCATTAAGCTTAAGGCAATGGTTTTGACACCAGTCATTGGTCTCAGTGAGACCTTTCTGTAGGATGTCTGCATCACTTGAGGAGTTAATAATGGCTCCCAGTTAACTTGGTCAGCCAGAGTCCCTCCGTGTTGGCCTGGACTTCTAAGAAGTAGATGCCAAACAGGAGAGGACCCAGGACTGATCCCTGTGGGACTCCACTTGTGACTGGTCAGCAGTCTGACTTGGAGTCTGCTACTTTCACACTGTGGGTTCTATCTGTGAGCCAGTTTGCAACCCACCTAGTGATATAGGGGTTGATGCCTAGTTTGGGGAGTTTATCAATAATTCCTGAATGGGGGATGGTATCAAAGGCCTTGGCCAGATCAAGGTAGGCTGTATGAACTGCCTTGCCCTCATCTACAGCTGTGGTGACTGACTCAAAGAAGTCAACCAGGTTGAGCAGACATGATCTACCTTTCACAAAACCAAACTGAGTGAGATCTAGAGTTTGGAGCTTCCCAATATCCTTGTTAATTAGGTTCATGATAATGTGCTCCATAGCCTTACATATCAGACTCGTCAGGCTAATGGGGAGATAATTCCCAGGGTCTGTAGTTGCGCCCCCTTTATGGAGAGGGATGACTATAGCAGTGCACCATTCTGTAGGGACAAAGCCTAAGGTGAGGCTGTGATTGAACAGGGCACACAGATGTGGTGCCAGTTCACTTTGTAGTTCATGTAGAACACATCCAGGGATATTGTCGGGTCCCATGGAAGCTGTATTCATGGCCTTGGACAATGCAGCTTTAACCTGTGCTGTAGTAATGCTGGGTGCCTGGCATTCCTCTGGTATTGTGATTGTTCTTTTAGGGGGAGATAGAAGTAAAGTTGGCACTGAATCTGTCAGCCAGTATGTTGGCAATATCTGTTGGCTCAGTATAGGAGGTACCATTGAGAAGTAACTCGACTGAAATATCTTTTTTGGATGTGACCATATTCAAGGACATCAATGGGAAGTTAGCTTCCAGATTATTTAGGAAAGAATGTAGAAAAAATAATGCCCTGAGTAGAGATAGTCTGCACCCTACGCACACACACACACACACATATAGATATATATATATATATATATATATATATATATATATATATATATATATAAATATCATAAAAGGTCAGGCTATGCGAATTTCTTGGTTAGATATGGAAGAGGAGCATTTTGACCAGAACATGGGAACTTTCAGGAATGAATTGTTGCAGCGGAAACATCTGAGAAGTGAGGTAGATACTGGGATTCAGCAATTAAATCTATGATTAAGGGTAGAGCAAGACCGTGCATCAGTAATGCTCAGGATACCTTACCTCAACAATTTAAAGAAAAGTACACTATTAAAAATCTACCTATTCATTTAGAATATGCTGGGAATGTTAGAAAAGTACAAAATGTAATCGATAAGAATTGGTCTATCCTACAGTCAGACCCTGAGATAGCCAGGATAGTAGGCCAGAGGCCTAAGCTTTGTTATAAAAACAAAAATAATCTTAAAAGGTTACTCTGTCAACCAAAAAGGCCCAAGGATGAGATATATGGCCTTAATAAATGTGGGCAATGTAGTGTCTGTGATGTTTGGAGTGATAACAGGATTTCCATACATCCTGTAACAAATCGAAAGTATGAATTCAGAGTCAAGGCAAATTGTAAAACAAGGAACTTTATGTTGGCATGACCACTCGCTCACTAAGAGAGAGGGTCAGAGAGCATTTAACTGCCATTAGGAATAATGAGCCAAATAGAAGTGCCCTAACTAAACATGTTATTTGTACAGGGGGAATGCATCATTTTCAATTTAAAGTTATTGAATCTATTTTTCAAGATTCATGGTTGTGTGATATGAAAAATAAATTGGAATTGAGAGAGTTGAAATGGATTATTGAGCTACAGGCTGAAAAAGAACCAGGCCTTAATGATAGGACATCGATTAAGCCCTATTTAAATACAAGACATTTATAATAACCAGTCTGTATTGTCCACACTTGCATTATATTTTGTACTTGTTTTCTTATATATTTTTATTTTTGTATTTTTATTATTTTAGCGATGAAATGTTGTCTTGAGTACTAAGTTGTTTGAGTTATTAGCCTGTAGTATGTTTCAGATTGGATATTTATTAATATGATGTTTCTTTAACTTGATTGTTAAATAGATGTAATTAATCAATTAACAGCAACTTATTAGAGTTTGGAAAGTATATAAAGTGGTTTCAGTTTATGTCATTTTATTCATGGTCTGAAGAAGCATCTGTGATTTGAAAGCGCTAACCGTATTAACGTTTTTTATATTGTTCCTGCCGTGTTTCTCCCTCTTATTCATTTTATTGAAGAAAATCAGTATAGGAGGTACCATTGTGCAGTAACTCAGAGCAAACCTGGGTATTGCCATGGAGATTCTTGATATAACTATAGAAAGCTTTGTGGTTGTTTTTAGTGTCTGCTGCAATTCTGCCTTCATAGCTGGCTTTAGAGGTTCTGATGAGGGATCTCAACTCTTTGTTGAGGCTAATAAGGGAGTTTTCCAGGCTTGGGACTTCACCAGTTTCTTTCTTCTGTTGTAGAGTTTATTAATGGCAGGGAACCACCAGACTGGCTTCCTTTTTTTGAAGGAGAGTGTCTTTCTTCTGTTGCATATGGCTAGTTCCATGCACTTATGTACATGTTCGTACAGTGCATTGGTGATTTGGCAGTCATGCATCTATTTTCCATTGACATGGGTGCCATGAAGTTTGCCACCTCTGTTTTTAGGAGCTCAAAGTCAGCTTTTGAGAAGTTTTTCATGGTGACTACCTTTGTGGGGAGTGTGAGTGAGATGTGGATTTCCATGGTGATTAGTTTGTGGTCGGATCTAACCAGGGAGGAATTGACTATTGGTGTAGAGCAATGTTTGTCCATGTTAGTAATAACCAGGTCAAGGATGTTGTTTCCTCTAGTGGGGGTAAGAATGAGCTGGCCCAGTAATAAAAATCTGTCTGCAGTCCTTCATAACTTTACCTTGTTCCTGTAGATGTTTGAAATGACTGGCAGCTTCTGGACTAAACAACAGACCCCTGTTTCCAATGAGAGTCTAGCAACTTCATCTTAATATCCTCAGGAAGAGCTGAGAATGTAACAATGCATATCTCTTAATCACAGAGCCATAACAGCTGATGTGGTTGAAGCTTCTATTGCATCAGAATTATATTTTATGCTGTTCCTGGCCACTTGGGAATCCTGAGCTGCCATGGATAAGGCCTGTTGCTTGTTCCCTTTCTGAAAGACGTTTTATTTAAATTGCTAAAAATAGATGGTCCCCGGGATTCATAAAGCTTGCGCCAGGTGCAGGCATAGCGTAGGCGTTCTAACATCAAATATGGCCGCTGAGCAATCAAGGTACGGGCTTTTCCCACATGCACTACCTGCATACACTATGCCCGTACAACTCCCGGGCCCTTTATGCTAATTACCCCATGTGCAGCAGGGTAGCATGCAAATGAAGGTATATAGCGATCCAGGAAGTGGTGCAGGCGTAGTGTAAGCATGCAGTAATGTAAACCATAGAAAATGGTTTACATTTTTGCAAACAGAAAATCAGAGCCATGACAGCCGACAAAACACATGTATTAAATTGTTAATATATGCCAATGGGGAAATATATAGCCACTGGCATAAAAAAATGTACAAAATATAAAATTAACATTATATATATATATATATATATATATATATATATATATATAGTCGCACTATCGCGACGTGGAAGAGCAGGGCAGCGGCGCGCAAACAGGATCGCAAGGAAAATATAAAAATATAGAATAAAACTGCAATGTAACACATATCATGATTTCCACATAATAGTCAATGGCAGGCATGCTACATCATACTATGGTGCAAGGGTTGCTAAGGGGCTGTGACAGTGTTATGAGCGGTAGGTAGGAATTAGTAGGCAATGCCATGCAAATGAGAGGAGTAATAGTGAATCACAGATTCCCTGCTGGTGTAAGGATGCACCTCACAGTGTAGCGTTATAACACCGAGGTGTGCCCTTGAGATAAAGATGACATCAAGAGAGGGGTGTGTCTCCATTGCTGTAAGCACATTGGAGCATTGCTAAACCGGTTTGCCCCTAGCTAGGCTAAGCTGCAGGATAGGGGTATGTTGAACTGGCCATAGCTTTGCTTAGCTGAGAGTACACAAGGTAACCGAGTATGCATGTGAACGGAGATGAAAATGCGCGTAAACCCGGTAAATGGGTTTGCGCGGCGTGCACTGCAGCTGAAACAGGAAGGATATAGGAAAGAAATAAGGAAATGCTGCAGCAGAGAAATTGGAGTACAAATGACTAATTAACACCTAGGAGCCTACAGTGGGCCATTAACAACAGCTAACAAGGCTGCAAGCAGGTACCTGCAGAACAGGAAAGGGGAGGGGCTGTACTGCAAAGAAAACAGTAAAGTGTCAAAGCAGAACAAAGTTGATTTGGAGTATATCAGCTACAAGACACATTTGCCATGACTGGGTAGGGAAAGTACAAAACAAGAAAGATGGCAGGTGGATGCATGCCAGATAATGAGAGGGGATCCAGGTTTAAAAGTGAATTAAATGGCAACAGATTATTCAAGGCAGGCAAGCATAGCTCCACAGTAAAGACCCCACACTTGCAGTACTCATTGTAAAACCCATAATTAAGACACTCTGCAGCTGGAATAGCTCATACACACCCAATGACATCAGCAGCATCCATAGCACAATAGTATAAAGTGTGAAAGCTCCTCACACACATTTGTGTATTCCCATACACTCTGCACCAGTGGTGTATACAGACTGGGAACTTTTAGTATCTACATGCTAGGGGCTGCCATAGCTTTGATCCAGCAGTATGTGTTGGAGACTGAAGGTGGTGTGGAGGATGATGCACATGACCACCTCAGGCACCAGAGGAGGAGGAGAGTGTTCAGACCCAGGGTAACCTACCAGGGGCTACATGATCTGGAGATAGTAGAACATTACAGGGTGGACAGGGACATCCTACTGCAACTTGTGGAGCTGTGCCGGCCATGCCTCAGAGCCAGAACAAACAGGGGAACCCATCCCAGTGGATACGAAGGTATGTGTAAGCCTGAGAATTCTAGCTACAGGTACCTTTCAAAGACAAACTGAGGATATCATGGGGATCTCACAGGCATCAGCATCCAGGGTACTACACCAGTTCCTGGATGCCATGTTACCACATGCCAATGAGCACATATACTTCCCCCAAATGCAGGAGGAGTTGGCTAGCAATATGCATCTCTTCCACCATGTGGCAGAATACCCGGAGGTACTGGGTTCAATAGACTGCACGCACATACACATCAAGTCACCACCCAGTGAGCAGGGTAGGCACTACATAAACTGCAAGGGATACCCCTCCATCAACTGCCAGGTTGTGTGCAATGCCCAGGGCATTATCATGGATGTGTGTGCTGGCAGCCCTGGAAGCTATCACAACTCCCACATCTGGCATGCCTCACAGCTGTATCAGTTATTTGCCAGGGGGGACATCCCGAATGGCCACCTGGTGGGGGATGCTGGCTATGCACTGGAACCATGGATGATGACTCCCATCAGAAATGCACACACATCCGTGCAGGAACACCATAATGAGGCACACGCACAAACCAGAATCATCATAGAGCGTGTGTTTGAGATGCTGAAATCATGGTTCCGTTGCTTGGACATATCTGGTGGAGCCTTGCAGTACTCTCAAGGCACGTGTGTCCACATCTTCATAGTATGTGCCATGCTACACAATATGATCCTGCGGAAACAGCTGCAGCAGGCACAGAATGGTGAAGGCCCTTACAGCCCACCACCATTGCCAAGGGCCCCACAGGCACAGAGGTACTCAGACCATGAACACCCTGAGCCAGCCCCAGTAGGCAGACAGAGGCGTGCCCAGTATGCCCATGCCTTGGCAAGGAGGGAACGTATAGCACACACACTGACAGAGTAGGCACCTAGGGACTGACACCTTTCTCCACCTGCACACACAGTAAAAATGGATGGCACACACACACAAGACTACCTGTAAATTGTCATGTATAGGCAGTCTACTGTGTGCATACAACATAGGCAGCCCTCAACTATTGCACACACAACTGCCATTGGCACAAGGTAAGTCAACACCTGAACAGTAAATTAAGCTATCAGCATGTGCTGATACTGTATGTATTGGTTCATAGGTAGGTACTTGGCCATCTGCCAGAGGCCATTCATAAGCCTAGCCAAAATGTGTCAGCTTTTGCCACCCCATTGATTCAGTAACTATCCTTCTGTGGAGCAGAGCCAATGGCGGGATCCCTGGGGTGCATCTACTGTTCCCCATCCACTCTTCAAGGTTTCTCTTGCAGAGTGATAGTGAGGGACTCTGTATAATGTAGTTTGAGATGTTGTTCCAAAGTATGGGGAGTGTCTGTGACAGGAATCCATCCCTCCAGCATCTTCCAGTTATTGTTGTGGCAAGGTTCAGCTCACTACAGTGTGTGGCTCACTGTGACATGGATTCCCATAGGTGGAGCATATCCATTAAGCCTGAGTTCGACATGGCTGTGTTGGCCAGCAGAGATCATCTCTGGGTAAACGAGATGCCACTGAGTAAAGCAGGAGTTTATTCAGTCTGGCTGCATAGGGCTTATGTTTGAGGCCAGTAATCCCCTTGGCAAGGTACATTCGTGGACCTTCCAGCTGTTGGAAGCGTCTTCTGAGGTACAGTCCAAATGGGTTATTATACCCTATGATGGGATTAATGAGTGATGAGTAAAAGGGCACTATAACCCCAGTATGTCTAGATGGGAACCCTTTAGTAATCAGATGGCCTACATAGAAGAATGTTCTAACTACTTTGGAGATATGATTGTCAAAGGGGAGATCACTATCTACCTTAGTCCCCCGATACCCCATTACCTTGTCCGTATTAAAGTGGCTGCCACTTATGTGTTAATATGTGGGTGCTTAAAATTCCACAATGGAATGACCATGCAGTTAGTGGCACTTGGCTGGAGGCCATGACGTTGACACCCTGTGTCGGTCTCTGTGAGGCCCCTTGAGGGATGTCTGTGTCAGCTGGACTATCAATCATGTCTCCCAGTTTGCAGTCATTGCCAAACATGGTCTGCCGTAGTCCACCTGTGTTGGCCTATACCTCTGAGAAGTATATGCCAAACAGTAGAGCTCCCAGGACAGAGTCCTGTGGGACACCAGTTGTGACTGGTCAAGAGTTGGATCTGGAGACCGCTAATCATACCATGTGGGTTCTGTGTTTAAGCCCGTTGGCAACCCAACCTGTGATGTATGGGTGCATGTACAGGTTGATGTGTTTATCAATAAAACCTGAGTGGGCATGGTATCAAAAGCCTTGGCGAGGTCCAGGTAGTATGTGTGAACCACCTCTCCTGTCATCTAACGTCTTAGTGACTGTATGTAAGACGTCAAATAGGTTCAGTAGGCATGAACTGCATCCAACCAAGCTGACCTAGGTTGGGTCACGTGTTTGGAGGTTACCAATGTCTTTGTTAATGAGTGCCATGAGGATGTGATCCATACCATTGCAGACCAGGCTAGTCAGGCTTATGGGGTGGTAGTTACTATGGTCAGTTGTGATTCCACCTTGATGGAGTGGAATAACCATTGCCACGTGCCATTGTATGGGCATGTAGCCTGTGGAGAGGCTGAGGTTGAAAAGCTTAATTAGGTGGGGGGGGTCAGGTTGTCTTGTACAGTTTGCAAGATGCAGTCTGGGACAACATCTGCCTCCATTGATGCTGTGTTCTGCTGTTAGAGAGGGCCATTTCCACCTGTGTGTCTCTGATGTGTGGGATACTGTACCTTTCGGATAGTGTTGTGGGCTCTTTAGAGGGTGAAGTATGCACTGAATGTATCTGCAAGGATGTTGGTGTTATCAGTAGGGTCAGCATATTTTGTGCTATATTTCACCAGCACAGTGCAAATCTGTGTGTCACCACTTAGATCCTTGACATAGCCAAAGAAGGCTCTGTGGTTATCTTCATATCATACTAATAGTGGTCACAGATGTCTGCCCTTTGTAGGATTTGCTGTTTGTCTGAAACACTGTCCTACTTCTGTAGTATAGCCTGTTTATTGCAGGTGTCCACCAGATTGGTGTCTTTGTCCAGGAGGAGTGAGTCTTGGTTTAACAGTGATGGCACGATCCATACATCCGTGTAGGTCTTATAGATTGCATTTGTAAATCTGTCTGTATCTTGAGCAGTGTTTCCCCTTAGTGTGGGGGCTGCAAAACCTCCCACTCCTGTCACTAGTAGTGTACATTTAGCTGTAGGAAAGGTATACACTGTAGTTTCCATGGGTGGGGGAGATGTTTGGGTGTGGAAACAGTGAATAGTTCATGGTCAGATCTAACCAGTGACTGGTTGACCTCTGCTGTGGTGCACCTGTTGCCCATGTTGATGATGACCACTTCTAGTATGTTTCCACCCCTCATTAAGGAGGTTACCACCTGATACAGGGCATATGTGGTGATAAATTCCAGGAAGCGCTGGGTCTGTAAGTGAGTACTTGAGTAAGTTTCCCAGTTAATGGTAGGGTAGTTGTCATCAACCAATGCCAGGGTGTGCGTTAGGACTGTCATGTTCTCCACTGTCTCCAGGTAGGTGGAGTGGTGGTCCTGGGTCATGGAGGGTGATCTGTAGCAGGCTGCAGTTTACATTGCAGTTGTGGCTGATGTTAGCTGCACATGGATGATCTCAGAGGTATCATGCTGCCCCACTAACCTGGAGGTGTAGGTATCCCTGATGAATATGGATACACTCCCTCCATGTCTTTGTTAGTCCATGTTCTGTGGCTGAAATGTGTGGTATGGGTTGTAGTCTGGTAGTGCTGGTGTGCTCTCAGGAGCCTTAAGACAGGTCTCAGTTACTGCACAGATGTTGACGTTGTCCATCCTGAGGAGTGCTGTGAAGGCATGCATGTTGTGATCACAACCCCTGGTGTTGAGTAGCATAGCCTTCATTGATTCTGCTATTGTGCTGTTTACAGAGCTGGTATTCACCTTTGAGACTCTCCTAAAAAAGGCACCATGGGGACGCAAATAGCCTTGGCCAGTATTGCAAAGCCTAAGGCTGACACATAAGCCGGTATGGTATTGTTGCATGCATGTTTCCCATCTGTGCCTGTTTCTCATCTCTCTTATAGGTAACCTACTGGTAAGCAATAGAAAACCTTAAACTTATACAAGTCTTCTAGCTTCCAAGATAGGCTTTTGGAATGACTAAGTATCAGTGCTCTGTATGTTCTTGTTGTACTTAACTGTTTCCTGACTACATGGTGATTTCTCACTGTATATTGTGATATGAAAGTCTGTTTATTCACATATTATGGCTGTGATGGCCTGCACTTTAGAGGTTCACAGATAGCCTACTACCTATCTGCCCAAGGGCAATTAGAAGCATAGCTACAGTATGTTGGCATTCTCCGCACCATTGATGAAGTATCTGAGCCTCTGTCAAGCATAGCCAATGAAGCAATTCCAGGTAGAGTTGCCAGAAGCTGTTGAAGACTGGGGTGGTGGAGGATGATAGGGGCACTTAGTGATCTAAAGAGGGCATGTTAATGTGACAATTCAACACCATTTAATTTCCCCAACAGGTCTCGCAGCTATCAATCTGGACGGGCTCCTCCACCCCCTGGCTGTATGGTTCTGGGACACATGATCCCAGGGGTGTATATTCTGTTACCTAGTCACACAACAAGGTTTCCTTTGAAGTGGGTCAGTGAGGGGCTATGCCTAATGTAGTTAGGAATGTAATGTATTGTCTCACATTACATTTGTTATATGTTGTTATTTCAAGAGTAAGTGAAGCTCAGTGGGTTTGGGGGCCTCCGTCATTTGCTTAGCCTAGCTTACACATAGAAATCATCTAAATAGGAAATAGGCAAAAGCAACGTTAATGTCAATAGTGTAATGGTTACAGCATCTGCATAGTATCTGTGCATTCGAGGTCCAAATCCCAATAAAGTCAGGGATGTTTATCATGTTAAAAAGTATATCTTAACCACAGCTTGCATATATAGGTAGTAATTGTCTGTATAATAAACATTCAAAACACCCATATAAACCCATGTGTGCTAGAGAGTAAAGTCAACAGAGAATGTAATGTTATGTAAGCACATAGTGAGATGTTACTTCACTGAAATGTATATATCCTGAGTAGTTAGCGGATGTGGCCATGTTTGCACGCACAGGTTATAGGTTACAAAGTTTGTTTAACTGTGTTTAACCACTGCTGTAATGTCACACAAACACTTTTAAACATGCTTATATGAGCCTTATTCTGGAATAAAAAACACATTTTTAAAGTATCGCAGGTGTTGAACCCTGCACCATGCACACTAGCGACATGGGACTTACCACTAAGCCATCTGAGGTGCATACATGTTTCACAGTCTTTAGACTACACCTTATACCATATGCATTTCACTGTAATGACCACAAATGGGACAGTCACTTTGTGTACATATGTACAGTACATTGTAATGTACTGTAGTCTGTGAACCAGCACATACAAGTCTACATATGTATTACTGTTACAAATTAATATGAAATATATATATATATATATATATATATATATATATATATATATATATATATATATATATACATACATATACATGTCAGTGATGTCTGCACATAGATATAAATATAAAGATATATATATATATATATATATATATATATATATATATATATATATATATATATATATTATTCAGTTAAATCAATAGCCATATATATAAACATCTATGAACACACTTCGTGACACAGAAGCAATCCAAAGGAATTGAAGTGTACACAAAGCACATGCAGCTCTGGTATTATAACTATTAATATTAACCTAATTCACCATAGAAGGGATGGTTGTTGTGAATGTGAAGATTGGGGCGGGGGAGGAATGATGGGTAATGAAATCATGCATCAAGGAGAGCCTGGGTCGGATGTTCAATAAGTGAACTGGAGGGGTATACATGGAGTATGGGGACAATATAAAAAGGACACAAAACAAGAACCTTTCTCATTTATAATACACCCTGTCATGTCACATTGCAACACCTAATTTCACAAACATATGAACATTGACATGTATCATACATATGTACACCAACTGACTGTCACATTTGTTTTCAGTAGTGAGGAATGCTTGCAGTAAAATGTATATTCTAAGCACCATAACATTTGTACATATCTCAGATGCCTTAGTGGTAAAGTCAGTGATTGTGGTGTTCATAGTCACGGGTTCAAGACCTGCAAGGGTTGTTACGTTTTTTTGAGGGACAGAATAAGGTCTCTTGGATGCAGGTGGTTTAAAGCACTTTTAAGCAGTCGTAAGCGGGTTTCCACGGGTTTGCGCAATGGTAAGCGACGCTTAAACATGGTAAATGGAGAAGTGCTTCACAGGTTTAACCTTTGCTTAATGTCACACAGACCACGGGCAAACCTGCTTACAACCACTTAAATGTGCGTTATTCACACTTTCCCTACCAGTGTCTACTCAGAGAGGTAAAATAATAACACCTTCCAGGATTAGAACCGCAACCATGTACTCCATCCTCAGAGTAACCTACCACTAAGCTACCTGAATGTACCTATTCCAGTTGTGTATGCAGACAGGTTAAAACACAAAAGGGAGGAATGTGTTGAAATAGGACAACCTGCCATGTACCCAATGAAAGGTGCATGCTCATATATATAGATATATAGCTATACATATATGTATATATATATATATATATATATATAGAGAGAGAGAGAGAGAGAGGGAGAGATACATAGAGACATGACGATATATACAGATCTACATATATATGTAGATATATAGATAGGTTAAAAACATCTACACATCTATGGGGGTACAGATAAATGTATGCAATAATATATATTATATATATATATATATATATATATATATATATATATATATATATATATATATATATATATATATATATCTACACACACACACACACACACACACACACACACACACACACACACACACACACACACACACACACACACACACACATACATACATGTGTGTAGACATCATCCGAAGTGTTCATATCTGAGTATAACATGGACCATAGCAATCACACATTTCGCTCCCCCCAAACAATATGAACATAACATATGAAGAGTATATGCCAATACACTATTACAAATATGTTCTATGGACACAGTCACCAACACAACTGCAATGACTGCAAATATCCATGACAGAAATACACAGACAGATTTCATTTAGCAAAACTTTATTACATTCTGATGTATTGCCAAAAGGATTCATGGACTAACAGTACCTGCATGCTATACAGGAAGCATTTAACAGTGCCTTAATGAATCAGCCTGCAATTACCATAGTATTAGTCCACTAAGGGATAGGTGTTCACATATGGAAAGAACACCCACACACATATAGAAGTTGTATAAAAGGGGTTCCTACACACCTGCATGTGCTATGTACACCCACCAACATCTGCCCCACAACCAAAATAATTACATCAATACATACTGTCATACCATAACCGATTATTCAACTACTGTACAACATCTGCTGAAACCTTAACATACCTGGACACAGGCACACTAACATGGCCCTATGTGAAATAGTTGCTGTATTACAATTGAACAGCTGCTGATGTTACAGGATTTGTATGAACTAATCCCATTTCAGAGGGTTGAAAGGTTCGTACACCAGGAAGTGTTACAAAGTACTGATTATCAGCACAGTATTATACACATTAACACCAAACTAAATATGTCTGGTAAGCACACTGTAAACCCCTCTAACATTATATGCATAGCTATGCAGCCTTGAGCTGGTCAAACATCCTGGCCAGACTGAAACATATGCAGATGTATTAGGTACAGACAAACCCTGCACAAGTAGAAATGTTCAGAAATATAACAGCAGTACTCACATTTAGACCAAATCCTCTAGGCATTATACACAATATATTATTGTTCGTCTCCATACAGCTGTTGCAATAGATTTCAAACAACACTTCCAGGCTGTATTCCTCACAAGTAAGGCAAAGGGACAACGCCCAAGTAGAGTACTCAGTTATACTCCACTGTTGCCATGGTATTGGCTAAGGCAGTAGCAGTGCAGCTGATGTGCATGTAATTAGCTACTTAGGAACACCAATTGGTTATCGGGATAGCACATGTTACTGATCTGTAACTATAAAAGGTTGCTTGTCACACATTCAAACCGTCTGTCTCTACCTGTAGGACAGTACAAAACACTGAAAGGCAAACCAAAAACGAGTATTGTACTAGTCAATAACACCTCCAATTACTAAGAAGATATATATAAGATGTAGTATGTCTGTGTATGTAGTACCTGTTCTTTAAGAATTACAGTGTAATCAATGCATATAGTGGAAATAGCTATCTTGTAGTGATGTATTGTTGAGCAGTAGTAATGCTTGTAGTATTCTATGTGTGTACTGCTGTAGGTCGCAAGGCAAACTCCTCATACACCACAAGGGATGATATGGGCTTGGAACTCACCAATTCGCTTCCAGCCACTGTCAGTGTCAGGATTGGTCCAACAAGTATGTGCTATAACGGGATAGTATATGTCGATATATTGTAACAGTCATGTATGGGTGTATAAGTAAGATGAACATGTCAAAGGTGGGCTTACTGTGCAAATATGGTTTGCATTGTGGGATATTGTGCCAATAAATGTGTAATGTACAGTATTTTAGGCAGATCTGTATTCCATTCTACATAGCATTTCTGTTATATTATGCAAACAGTAGTCATTTCTATTGGCAATTACAATACTCAATAACAGGATACATATCACTTGTATTCATCTGACAGTTTAGCAGCATGATAACAAAGATAATTGGAAGAGCTAGGTAACTATCCATGCACATAACACATGTAATATCCACCTCTCTAGTATCATTTGCAAGCAATATCTGTTGGCTCAGTATAGGAGGTACCATTGAGAAGTAACTCATTTGAAATATCTTTTGGATGTGACCATATTCATGGACATCAATGGAAGTTAGCTCTGTGATTATTTAGAAAGAATGTAGAAAAAAATAATGCCTGAGTAGAGATAGTCTGCACCCCACACACACACACACATATATATATATATATATATATATATATATATATATATATATATATATATATATATATCATAAAAGGTCAGGCTATGAATTTCTTGGTTAGATATGAAGAGGAGCATTTGACCAGAGTACGGAACTTTCAGGAATGAATTGTTGCAGCAGAAACATTCGGAGAAGTGAGGTAGATACTAGATTCAGCAATTAAACGGTGATTAAGGGTAGAGCAAGACCGTGCATCAGTAATGCTCGGTGATACCTTACTCAACAATTTAAAGAAAGTACACTATTAAAAATTCACCTATTCATTTAGAATGGCTGGGAATGTTAGGAAGCACAAAATGTAATTGAGAAGAATTGGTCTATCCTGCTGTCAATCTCGGAGATAGCGGATAGTAGGCCAGAGGCCCAAGCTTTTGTTATAAAAATGTACAATCTTTAAAAGGTTACCTGTCAACCAAAAGGCCTCATGATGAGATATATGGCCTTAATAAATGTGGGCAATGTAGTGTCAGATGTTTGAGTGATAACAGGATTTGGCTACATCCTGTAACAAATCGAAAGTATGAATTCAGAGTCAAGGCAAATTATAAAACAAGGAACTTGAGGTTAGTATGACTACTCACTCACTAAGAGAGGGTCAGGAGAGCATTTAACTGCCATTAGAATAATGAGCCAATAGAAGTGCCCTAACTAAACATGTTATTTGTGTTGTGGGGAATGCATCATTTTCAATTTAAAGGTTGAATCTATTTTTCAAGATTCATGGTTGTGTGATATGAAAAATAAATCTTGGAATTGGAGAGAGTTGAAATGATTATTGAGCTACAGGCTGAAAAGTACCAAGCCTTAACAATGATAGGACATCGATTAAGCCCTATTTAAATACAAGACATTTATAATAACCAGTCTGTATTGTCCATTAATTTCGCATTATATTTTGTACTTGTTTTCTTACATATTTTATTTTGTGAGCTTTTTATTATTTTAGCAATGAATGTTGTTCTTGAGTACTAAGTTGTTTGAGTATTAGCCTGTAGTATGTTTCAGATTGATATGTATTAATATGATGTTTTTAATTGATTGTTAAACAGATGTACTAATCAATTAACAGTGCAACTTATTAGAATTTGAAAGTATATAAGTGGTTTCAGTTTATGTCATTTTATTCATGGTCTGAAGAAGCATCTGTGATTTGAAAGCGCCAACTCGTATTAACGTTTTTTATATTGTTCCTATATGTTTCTCCTCTTATTCATTTTATTGAAGAAAACTGCATAGGAGGTACCAATAGCAGTAACTCAGAGCAAACCTGGTATTGCCACATGAGATTCTTGATATAACTATAAAGCTTTAAGTGTTGTTTTAGTGTCTGCTGCAATTCTACCTTCATAGTCATTTTAGGAGGTTCTGATGAGGGATCTCAACTCTTTGTTGAGGCTAATAAGGGAGTTTTCCAGGCTTGGGGACTTCAATCAGCTTTTTCTTCGTTGCAGAGTTTATTAATGGCAGGGAACCACCAGATTCGGCTTTTGAAGGAGAGCCGCTCTTCTTCTGTTGCAGGCGGGAGTTAGTCTCCATGCACTTTGGCAAAGCATGTTCGTACAGTGCATTGGTGATTTGGCGGTCATGATCCCATAGATGTGCTGGCACATGGAGTGTTGTACGCCGGTATCTGCCCAGCGGTCTTTCTTTGAATGGGGAGTGTGTACTGTACACCGTACCTGTACCCCCTGGGTTATGCCTTGCAGCAGCTGTGGAATGCCCCCAGGTAGGCAGCTTTGAGTGCCATCTTGGCCGTACGTTTGTCCATCCATGGAACTGCCTACTGGACACTAGTATCGGGCTGTCAACATTTCACAGCTGCATTCTCCATTTCCGTGGATGATCGGTATTAGTATTGGCGGAGTAACGCATATGCCATGGCCACGCCCCGCACACGGGCGGGACGATGAATCATCTGCCAATCCACACCGACACATATTTGCATACCCACGATCCCATGTCTGCAACCTCGACAGTACCCCTTGCACACCCTTCATGTGTGCGGAAATGGGATGTGAACGTGACGGTATGGATGCAGCAGCCTGGGGAGTCTATTCATATGTCCTGCATTTCATGGACGGCTGTCATCACCCTTGAAGACACTTGTGGTGCATATATCTACCTGTGCCGTAGTCACGGCTGTCACCTCTTCCGGTTCACACTATGTTGCTCACACTCACTTAAGGAGTAATTTTGGGTCCTGCAATGGACACCGATGTGCATATGTAAAGTTTAGGACATGTTGGACTGTGTCCATTCGGCCAGTGGGTTTGACTGCCGCCGTATGTTCCCATTCCCGGATGTCTGTCCGCCTACCCATATTATGTAGTGCTACGTAACCGTGTCCTTCCACAATTTACCCATAGGGTGTTACTGTAGTCCTGCAGGTTGGCAACTGCTTTAGATAATCCTCACAGGTACCATTGTGAACTATCCGCCACTGTATTGTCAGTATAACACAGCCGGTACATGTAGAACCTATTTATTCATGACAGTATGTCGGTTATGTGTGTGAACGCCATATTTTAGCGATAGTATGACCTTCCTAGTTGACGTTGTTGGTGTGCCATTAATATGTGTTCCACAGGTCGCAGGTATGTTCCGCAGAGTGGAAGCGGGTGATCCCCACATACTTGATAGCACCTTCGCTGCTGTGCACGCTGGGATTCGCATGGCAGGATGGATGTCTACGGGCTGTATCTACTGCTGTTTCCATCTTTATGTCCTGTGTCATGCCCTACTACGGCTGTGTGATTCCACCAGGTTTGCTATTATGGGTGCCATCTTGTCCGTACGTTTGTCCATCCTTGGGAAATGCCTACTGGACACTGATGTAGGGCTGAACACATTTCACACATGCCTTTAGCATTACCCTATGGATGCTTTGCATCCTTACTGGGGACTAAGGCACGTCCTGTACCTGCAGCCCTCCCACGGGGCGGGACAACGGATTATCTGCCAAACAACACAGAGCCCCATTTTGCATACCCAGGATACCATGGCTGCAACCCCCCACGGTACGCATGACACATCCTTCATGTGTGCAGAACTGGGATATGGACGCACATGTATGGACACGGCAGTCTGGGGACCTCTGTTCATATGTCCTGCATGTCATGGGCAGGTATCATCAACCTTAAACACGCTGGTGGTGCATATGTCTAGCTGTGCCGTAGTCACCGTTAGTACTTTGATTGGCTGATCCCAGTGGATAACGGAGCAGACATCGTAATTTTTGGAGTCCTACAATGGACACCGATGTGCATTTGTAAAGTGTAGAACGTGTTTGACTGTCCCCATCTGGCCAGTGGTATTGACTGCCGCTGTATGTTCCCCAGTCGTGGATGTCTGCTTGACTACCCATCGTTTGTATGACATGGCCTATCTATATCCACGTGCCAGTATGCGGAAATACAGCAAACCTTGCGTCCTGCCCATCTTCATAAACGACATTATGGAACATATATCGGCAGAAACAGACACTGTCAAATACGATAGACTCCACAGTGAAAGGATACTGAGCTCTCTCAACTACTAACATGGGGCACCGTCGGAGTACGGATTTCATGACATAGCCGTCCCTAATACACTTCCTTCAGAGTCGGTTTAAAGCGAAATAATCAATAAACCTGCTCATAGTTAGGTGGACAGTGCTCCAAGTCTTGATTATAACGTGACATATACATATCAGTGTTGCATGCCTTACTTCATGGAAACAATACGGCAACAATGTGTTAATATATATACAATATTGGTAAATACAATCAGTATCCGGACACATAGTTGATAATTGCTGAGAGTGCACCTTAGAATGTAGTGTGTTGATCAGGTTATTGTATATCGATGTGTATAATAGTAGCATTACGATAACAAAGCATGGAATCAATAAGTACTATTTAAGCATATATTTGACAATTATGAATGTAAGCGTGTGGAGGGGACATCCGTAACCTTCCCTGGTTCCACTGGAGCAGACACGCACACGCACAGCCGCATGGCCGGATTGTGGGTTACGCGCACGCCACATGCATATCCGCAGTCCGTTTATATATGTTTACAGTGTCTGTGTGGTTACGTGTTTTGCGTTACTTGTGACTATTCCGGTAACATATGTCTGATCCGGTTGACGGACGTGTGCAGAAGCACACAGCTTTATATATGTAACAGTCTTTGCAGCATGGACGCTTTACGTATACGTGCACATCTATATGTTCTATA
This sequence comes from Protopterus annectens, assembly GCF_019279795.1. NCBI lineage: Eukaryota > Metazoa > Chordata > Ceratodontiformes > Protopteridae > Protopterus > Protopterus annectens. The sequence continues at coordinate 1,036,477,763 of NC_056743.1, read as the reverse complement.
GTCATAATTCCAACGTGACTGCAGTCACGTTTGACGCTTACTGTGACCAGTGCATGTTAGCTGTTCGTTGTCATTAATATGCATACCCTTGGTACCTATGTACATTTACATATCACCCCCCCCCCACACACGCACGTCACAGGCATCCATTCTCCTGCTGGGAAAGGTGCGGTACTGCATGTTGAACATTCCTAATTCCCCCTCGCTCATGGCCCAGGATGCATATGTCGTCACCACAGGGCTGTTCAGATGACAGCTGCTTATATCCCATATGCATACAGGCCTTCGATTGTCAGGGTGTTGCTGTGGTGCTTTGGGTTTGGTCTTGGCCGCCCACTGTACGGGACTGCCCTGACCCTGTACGAATGTTAGATGAGTCACATGGGCACGTTTTGTCCGTGTCCATGGTACCATGTCACGCCAATTAGTCGTAACCGTGTGCGCCGATTGGGCGGTGTATCCGTTGTAGATCTCGTTATACTAATTGCACACGGTCTGATCGAACTAACCAATTTCCATTACTAACCCTCCGTATGTATGGCCTGTGTCGCAATATTACAAGGGTTTAACATTGCGTGGCGACTTTCACTGAGCCACAGACATGTCCGTTGCTTTGTTTGGCCCGGTTCCGCTGTGCTACACACATTTAACATGGCGTAACAGGTTGAACAGCTCAGACACGAGGACATCGGGTTGTCCGTCGTTGTCTATTATTGAATGTCTCTGTGGAGTTTGTTTCACAAAGCGACACATTGTCGGCATTGTTAACGGACATCTCGCAGTACGTCCGCACCGCCGTGGGTGACGTATGTCTGCCTTTGGCCGGCGAACAGGCATTATGCTGTGCCATTATGTCTGGGGATATATGGTTTCCTTCACATAGATGATGTGCCATACTAGCAATGACCTAGCGATGACCAGCGTCTGGGTGGGGGTACTGCTGTATTACCCACGGAAGAGTGGCGTTATGGGTAGTGGTGACCTAGGCGGAAGTTGTCACCGATACATCACCCGCTACCCCCTCCTGGTCTACCTACACCAAATAGAGTCTGGAAAGGTGCCTCGAGTAGAGCAACACCCTAGACGGCTACCTACTTGGCCTATGCCTAAGGCCGGCTATGTGTGGTCCCTTGGGCATCGGACTCGAACGCGATGCTGCGTCTGCCGTGGGTATGTCCAGCATTACCCACATCCAGCCCCAAGGCAGTCAACACAGCATCCATGGGTCCACATGGTGTCCCAGCTGTGTACTCCAGGAACTCTATGGGGAATTTAACCCACACTTAGGACAGCTGTTTAATCCTAGCCTCACCTCAGGATACGTACCTGAGTAGTAGCACAGGGCGACTGTAGTCACACTCCACATAGATGGTGCCTCCACTGACCCTGGTTATTACCATACCATTAGTTTGACAAGCCTTATCTGCAAAGCCATGGAGATGGATCATAATGGGACACATAGATAAAGACATAGGGGACCCGCATACTTTGGATACAACCCAGTTTAGCTTGGTCATAGTCAGATCATGCCCTTTACACGTGTTTCACTTTGTAGAATCAGTCACCAAGGCCATTGCTGAGGTAAAGCAGTCCATACAGCCTACCTCAACCCGGCAGAGGCCTTCGACACAATACCCCCCTCGGGTATACTTGATAAACCTGTCATCTTGAATGTAAATCCATACATCGCCATATGGGTTGCAAACGGGCTAAGTCACAGAACACACATGGCCATAGTTGCTGGCGCCATGTCATACTCACAGCCAGTCACAGGTGGTGTCCCATGGGGCTCAGTCCTGGGTCCACTATTTCCAGCATCTACGTTTCCAATGTACACGCATACACAGGGGGGTTATGGGTGACAATGTTTGCAGACGACTGCAAACCGGATGCCAAAGTCAGACACACATCTGACACAGATATCCTTCAGGAGTGCCTCACAGATGTGGATAAGTGGTACCAGAGACATGTCCTACAGCTAAATGCCAGGAAATGCATAGGCATACCCTTTGGGAAGAACAAGGTTACCCCGAGCTACCATATAGGTGGCAATCCACTGAGCACGGAGGGGGTTACCAGTGATCTGGGGACACGTGTTGTTGTTAACCGTTCGTTAGACACACATGTTGCTAACATAGTTAGGTAGACCTTCCACATTGCCCACATCATCATGAAGGGATTCACATCTAGATCAGGGGAGGTCATTGTCCCCTTGTACTCATCACTCAATAGACCTATGATTGGGTACAATGCCCCGTTCAAAATGTATCTGACCCAACACCTGCAGCAGCTGGAAAGGCACCAACAGTTCTTCGACAAACGGATGCAGGGTCTCAGGTATATGTGTTATACTGACCGACTGAAAGAATTCCAGCTGTATACAGTTGCATACCACTTGCCCAGAGGTGACCCGTGCCTGGCATGCACTAAGTCGAACAGATCTGATGACTATGCTTCACGTAAATAAGTTAGATCCCTCAGAACCACAAGGGCAGCTGGCGTACACCTTGACACTGTCATTAATCGAGCGTGTTGTTGGGACGGATTCATCACCCAGACACTCACTATGCTGTGGAGCGACATCCCAGTACATGTGAGGGCAAGCACCTCGCTGGCCTTGTGTTAGTATTTACACATGGATGTCTGAATTGATTTATTTAAGTAACCTTCTAAATGAATGTTACATTAGCACATTGTGAATCTTTACATTTCGTTGGTCTATTTTACAGTAGTCATAATCATACGGTTTATGTGTATATATTATGGTTCATTTATATTACTAGGTGTCTGCAGTTCTGTTAATATATTGGCACAATCCGTAGGACATATATATGTATCTTACACAGTCAGACATTTGGAAAACATTTTATGTTGGTTCATGTTTCATATATGTACATATATTTCTATTTTCCGATGAAGACTGTACCTTTCGAAGCAATGTGTGATGTCCTCACTGTGTGGGATGTGTAACCCAAGTAAGGTTTGTTCGCTTGTCTGCCTTTAAGGCATGTAATTAGTACCTAGCACATCTAATGTACCGACCAATTAATGCTTGTAAATGTAGTAGGTTGGACTGCATTGTATGTAGTCTGAATAAGTCTGCTTATGAAGCAGACGAAGTGGGCTTCAATAGACTATGGTGACTGCCTTTAATTCTTGGTGTGCTCTGGTTGGTCACTGACGGTCCCTACAGTACCTCGTCTTTGCTTTGGACTTCATCGGCTGGTTGTCTGTGTTTGTTGTATGGGGAATGTCAACTGTAGTCCCTATGTGTATGACTTGTGTAATGCCTTACTACGGCAGTGTAATTCCACCGGGTTTGCAGTTATGTGTGCCATCTTAGTCATACGCTTGTCCATCCATGTGAATTGCCTACTATACACTGGTATAGGGCTGTACACATTTCACACCTGCATTTTGCATTCGCCGGAGTATGGTGTGCATTATTAGCGGAGAGTGACGCATGTAACGCACACGTCCCTCCCACGGGGCGGGACAAAGGATTGCCTGCGAAACAACACCGAGGCCAGATTCTACATACCCAGACTCCCTTGACTGCAACAGTGGACAGTACCCATTACACATCCTTCATGTGTGCTGCAGTGTGATGTGGACGCAGCTGAATGGACCCGATACCCTGGGTATTTCTGTGCATGTGTGCTGCAGTTCATGGACAGCTATCATCAACATTGAACACGCTTGCGTGCCTATGTGTACCTGTGGCGTGGTGACGACAATTAGGTCACATGAGTAATGCAGGAAGCTAGCAGGCATTCTCTGAACAGAATTTTGGGTCCTACAATGGACACCGATGTGCATATGTCAAGTTAGATGTTGCTGGACTGTGTCCACCTGCCCAGTGCTTTTCACTGCTGGTGTATGTTCCCCAATCGCGGATGTCTGTTTGACTACCCATTCCACATGGTGCTACATAACCAGCTGATTTAGTACTGTGAACAAATGACATACATCCAAAGATGCTGGTTACCAACTGCTTCATATAAACCTCAGACATCCCAATGGGACATATCCGTCACTATATTTCCAATATAACACCACCGGAACATGTTGCTTACCTATGCATTCATTTAACCATGTTGTCTTCATAGGTGGGAATGCCATAGTTTACATATCCTACTTGACGTTGTGTGTGTGCATTATTAGCGGAGAGTAAGGCAGGTGCTACGCACACATCCCTCCCACAGGGCGGGAGGAAGGATTGCCTGCGAAACAACACCGAGCACAGAGTCTACATACCCAGAATCCCTTGACCGCAACAATTGACAGTACCCATTACACATCCGTCATGTGTGCGGAACTGTGATGTGGATGCAGTTCTATGGACCCGGTACCCTGGGTATTTCTGTGCATCTGTGCTGCATTACATGGACAGCTATCAGCAACATTAAACACGCTTGCGGTGCATATGTGTACCTGTGACGACAATGAGTTCAGGTACGCGTTGAAATAAGAAATTATTCGATTCTTTCCACAATTTTTGGGTCCTACAATGGACACCACTGTGCATATGTAAAGTGTAGAGCTTGTCGGACTGTGTCCTTGTGAGCAGTGGGTTTCACTGATACTGTGTGTTCAGGAATCACGGATGTCTGTTGGACTACCCATTCCACATGGTGCTACATAACCAGGTGATTTAGTACTGTGGACAAATGACATACATCCAAAGATGCTGGTTAGCAAATGCTCCATATAAACCGCAGACGTCCCAATGGGACATATCCGTCACTGTATTTCCAATATAACACCACCGGAACATGTTGCTTACCTATGTATTCATTCAACCATGTTGTCTTCGTAGGTGGGAATGCCATAGTTTACACATCCTACGTGACGTTGTGTGTGTGCCATTAGTATGTGTTCCACAGGTCGCACATCTGTTCCGCTGTACGGTAGTGGGTGCTCCTCAGTCTGTTGCTGGCAGACTGAGTGCTGTGTACGCCGGTGTTGGCACGAGGGTCCGGCTTTGTATGTGGAATGTCAACTGTAGTCCCTATGTGTATTTCCTGTGTTATGCCTTACCACGGCTATGTCATTTACCCGGGTTTGCAGTTGTGGGTGCCATCCTGGCCATACGGGTGTCCATCCATGACAATTGCCTACTGGACACTAGTATAGGGCTGTACACATGCAACACCTCCATTTAGCATTCTCCGGAGTATGGTTTGCATTATTAGCGGAGAGTAAGGCAGGTGCTACGCACACATCCCTCCCACGGGGCGGGAGAAGGGATTGCCTGCGAAACAACACCGAGCACAGAGTCTACATACCCAGAATCCCTTGACTGCAACAACTGACAGTACCCATTACACATCCGTCATGTGTGCGGGACTGTGATGTGGACGCAGTTCTATGGACCCGGTACCCTGGGTATTTCTGTGCATCTGTGCTGCATTACATGGACAGCTATCAGCAACATTAAACACGCTTGCGGTGCATATGTGTACCTGTGACGACAATGATTTCAGGTACGCATTGAAATAAGACATAATTCGATTCTTTCCACAATTCTTGGGTCCTACAATGGACACCACTGTGCATATGTAAAGTGTAGAGCTTGTCGGACTGTGTCCTTGTGAGCAGTGGGTTTCACTGATGCTGTGTGTTCAGCAATCGTGTATGTGTGCTTGACTACCCATACTGTGTTGTGCTACAGGAACCATGTCTTCCGACACCAGAAACCAATGCTATACATCCAATGTTGCAAGTTAACAACCACTTTCATACCATACCCAGAGGTCACGATTGGGAGGTATTGCCACTTTATTGTCGGAACAACACCCCAGACTGTGTACATCAGGGGAACTTTGGGCCAGTTTTCCGGCCATTTCCAAATGTAATTGGCAGACACATGTCAATACATGTATGATAACACATATTGTCATGCAGAAGTTGATCTATGTTATTTGGACATTGGCTTCTGCTTTTGGCATCCGTTGCTGTGAGTGTTGCCAGTTACCATACACATTGCTTGCTCAGAGGCAGACTACACAATACTGCGCAGTACTGTGGTCTCCTTTAATGACCCTGAGCCAGTGGTCGATGGTACGGCAGCCACTGCATCAATCACATTTGCCATCTACCAGTACCTACAGGACTGCATGAGCCAGTCATTCACTTACCCAACTGTGGTTCACTGTACCAATGCCATGCATCCAGTGTGGTGTACCCCAGCCATACAGAAAATGTACAACACGAGGAGGTGGCTACTACAAGGTGGAGCAGACACGTTGTGAGGTGTGACACCCTTGGTCATCATATGTGTAGACCTACACACTGTCATGAAATAGTCCAGGGCACATTCCACAGATATACCTACATGGACCTGGCTAACAATCATACCACCTTCAGTTGCTATGCTGGACACCTGGGAGCTCAGTCCCACATATGCTCTGACTGGGTTCACATAGAGGTGGGGTTTACTCAACATACACACATTGCCAACATACAGGCTGACAAGTCCAGTGAGGACATCTCCACACCCTCCCCACACATGAGGAGATGTGTGTACCACTGGTTTGTGGTCACCAAATGTTCTGTGACACACAGGTGGGACATGCTCTCTCCAAGGTAGTGGACATAGCATCGATGAGACCAGCTGGTGACCCCGCTGTGTACTCCACTATCTCGGTTATGAATTGGACCCACAGTTAGGACAGCTATTTCTTTGTAGCCTCACCTCAGGTAGGGTACCCAGGTTGTGTCACATGGCAACTGTAGTCCCACGTCAGGAGGCCAATACCTCCACTGAGGCTGGTTATTACTGTCCCATTACCCTGAGGAGACCTATCTGCAAAGACATGGGGAGGGATCATACTGTGGCTCGTACATGACTGCATAGGGGACATACTTACTTTGCCTCACACACGGTTTGTCTTGTTCAGGGGCGGTTCATGCCTTTAAAGCATGGTTGAAATTTTCAGGACAGTCGCCGCGGCCACTGATGGGGGTGTTGCGGTCCATACAGCCTACCTCGACCTGGCAAAGCCCTTCATCACATTACCCCTCAGGTATCGTTGATAAACCCATTGGCTGGGATGTGAACACGCACATCACAGAATGTGTTGTAAACTGTCTATGTGACACAACCCACACGGTCATAGTTGCTGGCAGCATATCAGACCTACTGCCTGTCAGAAGTGGTGTCCCATGGGGCCCTTCCATGTGTGCACTCCTGTCATACACCTACATCTTCACGGTACAGGCACACACAGGGGTGCTATGGGCAACAGTGTTTGTAGATAACTGCAAAACAGGTGCCATAGTGGGACAGACATCTGACACAGATATCCTTGGAAGGGCCTCCCAGGTATGCATATCTGCTGTCAGGGACATGTCCCACAGCTAAATGCAACGTCATGCAACATCATACCTGTGGAGAAGTACTAGGTCACCCCTGTCCAGCATATAGGTGGCTGTCCACTCAGCACAGGGGTGATTACCAGGAATCAGGGGACAGTGTTGGACGGTCACCATTCATTCCACACACACGTTGCTATCGTGGTTGTGTGGGTCTTCTACATTGCCCACCTGTTGGTGCAGGGATTCACATCTACATCAGGCTAGGTCATTGTTCCTTGTACCCATTATGTGTTACACCTATGATCTACTACATTGCCCCATTCAGACTGTATCTGACCATACACCTACAGCAGCTGGGAAGCCCACATAGGTTGATCGTTGTACAGATGCGGATGACACCATTTTGTGTAATGCTGCCCCACATGTAGGACCCCTGCCACATCACGTCACATACCTGCTGTTTGGTGTTGACCTGTGCCTGACATACAAGGCCATGTCAACCCATATGTCATGTGTATGCTTCACCTACTGTATCCGCATCCCTCAGAATCACTAGGGCAGGTGACATTTACCCTGTCACGGTCATTCATGGGATGTGTTTGGGTGACACATATATCACCCAGACAATCATTATGCTGTGGATCTACATCACAGTACATGTGAGACAGACATCCTTCCTAGCCTTGTTCGCAGCTATGTTGTCCATTGGATGGAGAATTGCAGGTATAGGCCAGGGATTACATCATTATCACTGCTTGGCGGAGATACAGCAATATCATGGGTATTTCATCTGAAGCACAGAAGGTTGGCAAAGTCATCCTAACTATGGTGTAGTATTATGGCTGGGCCTGGGACGATGGCCTACCCTGTACCTATGGACGTGTGAACCTATATTCATAGTTTGTCACATGTACAATTGTCTATCCACTATAGTCTTCGCCACTGTATATTTCTGTGGCACATGATTGTCCTCTGTATTACATGCAGGTATGCTGTGTACGTTGCACATACGTCACAGTTGATGACAGTGTATCTGTGTCCCTAACACTGTGATACTGAGGACTACCACACAACCTTCACAGCATTACATGCATATGTCCATTCTATTCTTCTTTGGCCTATGGGGGGGTGTTAAGGCAAACATTACTCATGTCCCTGTTTGTGCATGCTTCATGTTGGTGTTTGACCAGGCTCCGTTGCAGTCATGTGTTGGACGGTAGTGTGTCTGTGTGTTTGCCATGTGTTTTTATTGCCAGTACATCTGTGGGAGGTGTAGTTGGCATATGTTCCTCTTTGCAGGGACACCCATCCTGGTGTTTGTGTCATGCATCTGCACTTGGCACGTGCCATATGTCCTGTACTATTCCCACAGTCGTGTATGCCTTCATGCACTACTACTGCGTGTTACTGGCTGTGTGTATGTGGTACACATGGACATTGTGATGTTTGTCTTGACCTATTCCAATGCTAGAACGTAAACATCTGTCAATTAAGTATTTTAAATCAAACTGTAACACTCATTCGTATTTTCAACATGACACTTATTGACACAGGAAGCTGGGATTAATAACATTTTATTACTGTGCAGCAGGAGGCAAAGGAGTATGCAGTCAAAGTTTAGACATCTGTTCAACTCTATACATGTTACATCTGTATGAGCATTCTGTATACTATCATCTTTTACACACATTAATGATGTTGTCAGTCCCAAGGCATTTACATTGCTAGAGTACAGAACATTGTATTCCTACAACAGTGCTCAGGTAATACTTATTACATGTTTTCCCACGGGGATAGCCGAACCTTGCGAGCCACATATTCAGTTAGACTGTACTTTGGTAAGTTCTGCTCTGACACGGTTCCAACACTGTTCATATTCAGTCCTCACTCCGTGTCCTACTAGGTTCCTGTGTCTCTCTGCTGAGCAGCTGTACTCTGTGTTACAGCTCAAAAGCCTATCCTCCTCAGTAGAAGGATGACAGATATACCTGTACATACATGTATTATTCTGTAACCGAGCAGATGACTAATGCTGACTGACATACACCTGCTGCACTGGTTACTGCTAGGGTTAGGGTTCAATCACACTGCAGCTACACTACAAGCAATTACATGCATGAGAAGCTGTACTGCTATATTGTCAGGTAGAATAATATGCATTATACACTATTAGCTTCTAAAGTTGCACGTCATATTATGTTTAAATATGTATTTTGCTAACATTCTCCCTCCTTTGATTGCTTCTACTCTATCCAGAGACATATACAACATTATTTCATTCCTGGCGTCTTCCTCTGTGGAACGTTTAACTAGGCAAGTAATTTGATGTACATTGCAAGTAGGATTGCATTTTCTATTGACAAATACCACTACAGGTCTTGATACATAGTGTCGGGTACAGGTATGTTGCCAGAGTCCCTGACTAATACTTACATGCACAGTATCCCGCACTAGACACATGCTCCCAATATGAGCAGAACAACACAAACGGCAATCATGATATTCAGTATGACTGACCCCATCCACCCAATGGTTTGTGGAAATGGTTCGGCAGTGGGTTTGGGCCTGGTTCTGCCATGGATGACACCTGCTATATTACCTGTAGGTGGGCGTTGCTTTTGGTCTCTTCATGTGGTAGTTGGACACAGCGATCTTCTTCAGTAAGCGCGCACGTACCAATTCTCAGCGCCACGGTGCAGTCGTGCACTATTACATTTTGTGACACAACAGTTCTCATTGCATCCAGTTCATCAGTCACATGTTCAGGAGCGGGTACTCACATTCATCCTTCCTCCAACAGTATTTGATAACTTCCTCTGTTCCCTGATTGATTTCACTACTCCAGAAGCTGGGGGTGTTCCAGCCCAGGTTGTGACACTGTCACTGAAGTCCATATGAATCGGTATTCCTTTATCTCTTGCAGAGGACTGACATGTCAGAACAGCTTCCATTTCACCCACTGGATTAGTAGGTTTCTCGACTGTGTTCCCAGTTCTTGAGCTATATGTGTTATAGTTCGTTTCGCACCCACAGGCAATTGTACACTATTTCATGTGATTGGAGCCATATAACCTAAATAACAACTGCTCAAGCAATTCCCAGGTAACCATTGCTATGCTTATTTCCCACAAACAACATAACTATATTCTACTTTATTACTGATGCGGGTTACCTCTGCATGTAACAAATTCCTGTCTCTAACAGAGGAATGTTTATACAATTCAGGATGTTTCTGCACATCCTTCAACATTTTTCTCATGATGTTTCAATACGAATTAGGAATGGTGCTACAAGTTGTACTGTGATCTTTGGCTGTTATATGACATTCGTAAGACACAGTTATGTTACAAATACTCCCACCAACTGAAACTGTACCATGTTTATGATAACATACAATTCCTTTTTGTGTAACAGGTAAGTACATTGCCACGTTGTCCTGTGATCTCACAGAACCTGTATCAAAGTGTAGATATTCACAAGTCTCAATCTATCCCCAAGGGGACAACATGCATCGGAAGTCCTCCATATGATGTAGGTATGGCAGTACAAACACAGCAATTTAAAGTGTTCCTAGTCTCTATATGCACACGCATCATGCCTAGGTATCTGTTGAAGTGTGGAAGACACTCTGTGACCAGTTGATCACGTATCAGTATTTGTATCCGTGTAGTTATATGCAGGTAAGGTCCCAGAAATTGTGGCGTAAACACAAACATGGTTAATAGGTGTATAATCATTAGGACAGCAAACATAAATGTCTTTGGGGTTGCTTTGTATTGTTATATAGTCTTCGCCGTGTGATTCGGGCTCTTTGGTATATCAGCTACAAGATGTCAATCAGACTTGATATCCTTTACCAGTTTGAGAAATGTGAGGTGGACCCAGGACGACCTCTCTGCAAACTTTACTGCGGTAGGCGTTGCCAACAGTACCTGGTACAGACATTCGCACTGTCCACTTGGCAATACTGTTCTTTGGATAACAGTGACATACACACAGGATACTGGTGTCAGCTATGCTTCCGTCTTTGTTTGCTCTTATCTGTAACAGACTTTAACTGAAGAACAGTGTTACTAGTTAACAATCCTCTCATGTCACCTACTACTGAGTCATCGACCTCCGGCTCTGCAGGCATGACAGCTTTCCACTCTGGCACATGATATGCCATTCCACATACTACTTCGAAGTGGGTGCAGCACTTTACATTTGGAACTGTTGTCATGCTCAGCAATGCTAGAGGTAGACAGCTGATGTAACTCGTCTGGATGTCACCCACCAAACTCCTCTACTTATTTCTCGGGATCCCATTCTACGGCAGCAGTCGTGCTGAGTGTGGGTTGTACATGCAATTGACATTCATGGTAATACAAAGTAATCCCCCAGGTAGCGTGATTGTCTGGTTAACTACATGTGTTCTACTGTCACTGTAGCTTCTTTACAGCATGCCAGATCTAGGGATACTTAATTTTACTGGCACCTTTGCCACTGCTGCTGCATCCGGATTACTGGTTGGGAATGCTTCTACCCATTTTGATTATATATATGTGTAATCGCTGAACAGTATTTGTTCCCTTCACATTTATGCAAATGTATGAATTCCATACAAATAGTACAGAACGGTTAGGGTGGTGTAGGTAAACTCACTCCCTTCGGTTTAAATACTCCCTGTGCATGATATCTACGGCAAACGTGACACGCTGCTCATGAGGTTTGTATGTGGTTCGTCATTCCGTATGTTAGGGGTATTCTGTTAACCAAATGTACCATCCCCCCTGTTGAGACATGTCTCTACCCGTGGCTCCACAAAGCCGCATATCTGAATATCTTAGACGTTAATATTGGCTTTATCACTGTGGATATGTGCAGTCCGTGTTCAAGGATTGCTCCTCGTCATAACCACGTCGGCTTTTCTGCTTTCGTAGTTGCTGTTTGCATTGTTTGTACAGTTTCTACATCTAAACACTCTGAGGTTTGTCATTCCTCATTCACACAGACACTTTCCAACTGTGACGCTGCTTGTTTTGCAGGTGCATGAGCTCATGCCTCACCTTTCCTACTGTTATCCTGTTGCTTTCTATGCCCTGCACATTTACAATTACCTACTTCAGTGGGTAACTGCATGTAGTCTAATGCATTCAGGTTCGTATGCGCATGATTAATCGGTTTACCGGTGGATGTTATCATTCCCCTATTCTTCCACTGCTGCTCATAAACATGCACTGCACAGACAACAGACTGACTATCGGGACATATGTCCACACATCATTTTTCCGCTACAGTACAGGCACGTGTTAAAGCTATCTATTCTGCTGCTTGAGCAGACACGTTATGCTGCAGGGTTTGGCCGTCTACAGTGTCATTATCAATAACTACTGCATAAACTACTTCATTCGTTCCTGTAGGGCTCTGTCTACATGATCCGTACACATTAACTGTCACCTCTGCATCATCTAAGGGTATATCAGTGTTATCATGTCTGTGTGTAGTTATTTAATCCATTTCGTATAGGCAACTGTGTGGTGTGCCATACACAGGTGTCAGACGTGACGTTGATAGGTTTCATGTTGTACAACGTTCAATCACCATGTGAGGTTGACTCAGTGGTATGGTCAGACATGACAAATGTGTAGCACGAGTCAGGAATTCTATCTTCTCTTGCAGCAGATTGATCGCAACTGCATGACACATTCTCACAGTGAGAGGGTGGTCTAGTAACATTACGGCCGGGGCCTGTACTGCCATGGGTGCTACAACAACTGCCTGTACACAATGTGGCACTGACCATGCCACAGTGTCCAACTGCAATGAGTAGTCAGCTATTTAGCGTTGCTTACTTCCCTGCTGTTGCATCAAGACTGACGTCATATATCTCCGCTTACAATCTACGGTCTGACAACATGTGTTATGATTATTCACGAGACCTACTACAGCTGTTGAGGCTATCAATCGTTCTAGTCTGCATAACGCTGTTTCTGCTACTGTAATCCGGTGTACTATGTGTTGTGCAGCCATAGGTGTATTAAAGGTTAAGGCAAACAATACAGCGGATTGCACAGCATTGTTTGGTATCCAGATTTAACATGTGTTAGTCGGCCCAGACACGACATCATTCCCTTCTTGTTAGTTGGCTTGGGTGGTTATTATATTGCTACCTTCCTATCGTCATGTGATGTTCTACCCTACTTGGATACCAGATATGCCAGGTAATTGACCTGTATTCTCTGTAGTTGCAATTTATGCTTGCTTACTTTATGTCCCTGTTCTGCTGATTATCTCAATAATGCTATTGTATCTTCCTAAAATTGCTGCTGGGTAGGGGCCGCAAGCAGAATATCATCCAATTAAAGTGGAGCTTGACTGGCCCCGGGTGGAGTTGACACCGGAATGTAGCTAGCCATCCCCTGTGAGAATATCGTTGTACTTTCACAGTAGCCCCGCGATAGCCGGGTATGGCTGTATCTGTCACCCTGACTGTACAAGCAAAGCAATACGGACTATGTGGATGTATAGGTATTGCAAAGTAAGCATAGCTTATATGTACCACGGTAAGATACTTCTGTGGCATGTTCATTGCATTGAATATAGTGTGTGGGTCTGGCACCAACGCTACCCTAAGTATTCTTACATGATTTACAGCTTATACATACTGTACCATCCGCCATTCCCCTTTTGGTTTCCGGTCAGGAGATACAGGGGTATTGCATGGTGAATAGCGATTACTTTGTGGATGGGGAATTCCCTCTATGACTTTGCAGATATCTTCTGGTGTCCACGGTCTATACGCTACGGGGGTTGGGTCCTGGCCTTCCTGTCCTGCCTGATGGTTCGGTACTTCAATTAATTGACAGATATCCTCACTCTGTTGTAGTACTGTGTTCTTACTTGGGTGTCCCTAGGTATGTTACGTGTTCGGGATGTGGTTTCGATAGCTTCTATTACATTTGTTCGTTATGCTACCTCTGTTGCCACAGGATAACGTGTGGGGACTAGCCTGCCCTCCCGCTTAATATCCTGCATGTGGTATCTGCGGTGGTAGGGTGTTGTGGGGGGGGGGCGATCGGTACTACTGTATTATGATCTTCTCTGTGTACGTATGATGCTTAGCCATTTGTAGTGTTCTATTCCCTTCGGTACACTACCTCAGTCCACCGATGTGCATGACGGATACCCAATTGTCGCTGTTTTGTCGCCTGCACATCTTAGGGCTGCCACCTTTTCCAATGCACAATGTGGGACATTAGTGTTCGGAACGTGTAATTTGCCTGGAAAATGCATGCCCACGGCCAGTACATAGGACAGGTATTCACGTTTTGCCAGGTGAGCGACCAATTGTTGTAGCATTTCAGTTGCTTATTCTGTTTATTATTATATTTTGCTGTTCCACATACAAATTTACTCTTTTATGCTACCATTTTGATATATATCTGGGAAATGTTTGTCCTGAGATATCAGGACATTTGACATGTGTTCGGTTTATTTACAGGACACGGCTGGCCAGAGAGGGCATATCCCTCTCAGGGTGGAACAGGTGTTTACCTTGGAACATATGCATCAAATTTTCAGCGATTACAATGTTTCAGTAACGGTATGTTGCCTAATATACCATCAATGTCATATTTATTACCCCATTTTGCTGCGTAACTCACATTATGTGCTCTCTGCGATTGCATATTCTTCACGTCACCCGTCAAATGCAGATCACATGATCTGTTGCTTCAATAATCTCCCATATCCTCTACACGACTGCTACG
Source organism: Protopterus annectens (assembly GCF_019279795.1). Taxonomy (NCBI): domain Eukaryota; kingdom Metazoa; phylum Chordata; order Ceratodontiformes; family Protopteridae; genus Protopterus; species Protopterus annectens. Next base: position 1,036,462,692 of record NC_056743.1, on the reverse strand, counting down.
CACTTCTGTCATAACACGTGTGTCTCCTTCCCTGTATCCACTGTAGTGTCTACATTCACTATTTACTCTGCTGTGTGTTCCCCTGACCTATGTTCAGATTTAACAGTATGTGGGCAGGTCTTGACCCGATATCAGTACTGTTAACAGAAACACAATGTAGTCTGGTCCCTGATCTACAATAGACACAAAAGGCAGACACTCCTTACCTGGGCCTCCTGTTTAAGGCTGCACGTTTTCTTCTTGGGATCCAGTTTTCCGCTTTTCAGCCACAGATCAGACAGTAAACAGCCTCTTTACACACAACAATTCAGTCGGAGGTCTTTTCATTCAAGAAGAACCATTTATGCATATTCTCCAGCGTACATGTCTAACCAGCCATGCACTCTGACCTGTAGCTTACCAAGGGAATTCCGATTACAAGGATCACGATGTGAAATAAGTTGTTACAACCAGACTGTAGTTATCAGTAGGCTTTTCTAAGTGACAGCCGATAACACAGGAGGCTCGGGTTCAGACAGTTTTAGTAGTGTACACAGGCAGGCTAAATAATGTACAGTCCAAGTATGAGAGTTTTGTCTGACTCTATACAGTAAGCAGTTTCTTTATATAGTGTTTACAATCAGCTTTTGCCCACCTTACTGACGTGGTCGGTCACAGGGCATTTCCATCACTATGGTCCGCAATAGTCTATACATACGTGGGTGCTGGGCTCGTGCTTTTAAATTGTTTTCTCATGGGAATAACACAGCCTTGCAAGGCACCTTGTACATTACAGTATCCTTTTGTGATTGTAGCTGTTTCAAGGACCCTAGACTGTTACGATACAGTGGACAGTTAATTTCTTAATACGTTGCTTTGTCTGTCTGGTAGGAGTTGTACTGCTATCTTCCATTGAGCTCACAAGGCCATCCTCCTCTGGGGAAGGAGTGCTGTTATGCATGTACATACATTTATTGTTCTGTAACCCAGCAAATAATTAATGATGACAGACATGAGCCTGCTGTCCTGCTTACTGCCAGGTTCAGAATTCCATCACAGTACAGCTTAGCTTCACCAATTACATGCAGGCTTAGTTCTGCTGCCATATTGTACGGTACAATTCAATACATTATATAGTATTTCGAGTGTAAACTGGAACTTCATATGTGTTTCTATATATTTTACGAACAACATCCATCCAGCCATATGCATGTTGTTCCATCCTTTACCTTGACCGTGTGTATTTGTCCGTCCAGCCACGCTAATCTCCACATGTGATGTCCCAGTTTCACCTTCTTTGCCTGTAGCACCCTGTTAGGATGTCCTGTGTCTTAGGCACCTGTTCCGCTATATGTGATCGACTTCACTGCAAAGATAATCGTCGATGCGGTGGTCCAACGACCCGACTTGTCCACATGTGTACACTTATGTGCACCGTGTCGTATGCAAACCTAGATGGTTTGGACGGGTACATACTACATGCCGGATGTACACATTCTGCTGACACATTCACATGCAGCCATTTACATATCTGTACCTGCGGTGGGTTGCTGACATGTGGGGTACGTATTTGCCCGCGTGGCATTGCCTAACACAAACATCTTACCACAGTTCAGGTATGCACATTGTGTGTGGTTGTATAGCTGCACACGGATGCTAGCAGGTTTGGGTGCAGGGGTATACATGGGTGTGACTGACATGTACAATGAGGCTATTGTGTAGTACATCCGAATGCATGGGTTCTGCTTCTGGATATTACACTTCATCATACACCATCCAGTGTATGCAACAGAGATGTTGCTGGGTCTGGGATATGTTGCTATGCACATGTTTGCCTGTGTTTGGGGTATCTTGCTTCCTTACTGTTGTTATGTCGGCACAGCTACCCGGCTATGTACTGTCACTACTGCTTGTGACCATTATGGTTGGCACCTTTTCCAATGCCCATAGTGGGGCATGTTATGTGGACACTTCGAAATTTGCAGGACTACACATACCCAGGGCTAGTGCAGTAGACAGAACTTCACTTGTTTGCCATACTATGAGCCTATTCTGTAAGCGTTTGGGTTCCTTATTTATTTTCTTATGCCATGTCTGTGTTCCATACCGTAATGTATATGTTTTATGCTACTATTTACATGTATATTGCGGAATTTATGGCAGGGGATCGCAGGTCATTTTCCATTTTACGATTGTTGCAGGGACACGACTGTCCAATCAGGGACTGTCCATGGCACTTTGGGACAGCAGGTAACCCTGGTGACCATGCCCATGTCGCTGCCGGGGTTTCCACCTTTTCCATTTTCCGATCTGGGATATTTCCGGGACTCACATCTGCCTTTACAGGCCGACACATACAAACGGTCACTATATAGCATGGAAATTCACTTGTTTGCCTAAATAATTTGCTTATTATTGTGGCAATTTCCTTGCTTATTCTGTTTATTGTGTCATTTCGGTATTTCTGTTACAGAAATAACCAATTCATGCTACCATTACATTACATACGGGATATCATTGTGTCCTACAATCGTAGCACATCAGCCATTTCTAATACGTTTTTTCCCCACACAACTGTCCATGGAGAGACTGCCCCAACCAAAGTGGGACAGGTGGTGACCTTAGTCGCTGCTCCTATGTCGGTGCGGCGCGCTGACATGCGGCTGTACACCTTCTCTGAGTGTAAACACTGACAGTGCATTGCGGGACGAAGGCGGTCTTATGCGTATCCTTTGCTCCTTGGACGGGTACACTTATGCCTTTGTGGCTTCTATTTGCTTCTCCATTAATTTGGAACGGGGTCTATGTTGCGTACTGTACGTGCGTTTCATTCTGCACGGGACCTGGCTGCTGCCATTACTATTGTGGGCGGACCGTGGCTGTCAGCACATTAGGTTGCTCACCTCATGCCGGCTTAGACACGCCTCCAGACGCATCCTACCTGGGCTCGCTCACGCACACTACGCACGTGTCTGTGATTCCGGTGCACTCTCATTAATATGTATATGGCGCTACTGCGCCGGATATTCCATGCACCGCCGGCGCAGGCCTTACGCCGGCCTTGCGCCGAGCTTCATGAATCCCGGGGAATAACATATGCAATCAATTAGTACAATGTAAATAATAAATTTACTTTTATATTAACTATACTTTTTAACAACTACAAATTATGACGAATTGTTCTAAGTAATGCTTACAATATGCATATATTGTACATATGCTTTATCAAATAATACAGATTAAGTTAATAGCATGGCATTTATGCAAATGTTGATGAAATTATTATGCAATATTATTTTACAATGTTTTTGATGGATTTTAACCCACAACATCTGAAAACACAGTTACAATTGACTCCTGCAGTTGGCTTAAGTTACAGACTGCTTGATTTTATAGTTAAGATATGTATGCTTAATTTGCTACAAATTTTTAGAAGAGCAATACTTTCAGTAAAATAATATTATTTCGTGCTGCAGACATTCCCCTTGCTTCTCTAAATCTTTCCAAATGCTCAGTATGGGCATCCCTGCTCACTGCTATTTCCTGGGTGGCTGTAAAAAAATGAAGGGGTGAAAAAAAGAAGAGCATCATGCATACCAGTCTTGGCTATATCCAGCTTTCTATATAATTTAAAGTATCCTTATATGCATACTTACACAACTGTGGGATGTCAGCAGTCCTAAACTCATCCAGCCACTGGTTGAGTTGTGCTTGCTTGCACCTTTTCAAGTCATTATAGTGGTGTCTACATTGCTCTCCAGTGAGTGGACTGCCAGCCGCACTGGAGACAGTCTTGGCCAGACTGTTCAAGCCTCTTATTTGTATTGAGATTTCATATAGTCCCTCTGCAATAGCCTATGGCTGTGATGCTTTACAAGCAATCCAATGAATACTCTGGACTGCTCTACACCTCATATTTGAACCCTAAATTGGGCATCTTTTCTCCTAGCTCCTGTGATGTCCATACAGGTTAAACAGCAACAGTTAGAGTGTTTAGCTGCCAGTTTGTGTTAATGCATTTAAGGCTAGTGAGCAAACCTGAAAAATTTATGCTAACCACATTCAATTGATGTTAAGCAGAGAGCAACGATGCCAAACAGTGAAGAAGGCAGTTTATGAAATAGGAAGGGTAATGTGACAGTTGACATTAGTTTTTGGTTTGGATGCTGCTGAACCTCTTAGTTGATTTAACTTTGCAATCATGTAATAGGGTTATACATTTTATGATCTGACATATTTTTTGTGTGGCTTTACACACTGATAAAAGTAATTTGTACAATGTGGGATTCAAACCTATGTAAAATAGACTAAATTTATTCTTCCACATAAGTGTTTTATCATCCTTGCCACAGAAGAAGTACTTGTTAGATATGCTCACTAATTATATGGACACAAGAAAGAGTGAGTGGCTAATTATGTATGTGTGTATCTGACTGTCATCGAACTATGAAGTCCATCCCATGGCAGAAAAGACACTTTTAGATACAGAAACATAATTGTCAGTAAACAATTGATATGATCTCCAGTTCTATACATAGTTATTGTTATTTATAATTATCTTTACATTGTTCTTTAGTTTTTAAAATTCACTGGACAAGCAGGAATAAAATTTGAAATGTGCTAGATTATAACCCTGGCTGACCTGTGTTCTGGACAGGTTTAATATCAAAATACTGCAAATCTCCTCGATGAGTTATTACTTACCCAAATTGAATGAGCAAAAATGACATCCAGTGAGTCCTCACACTGTCAAATGTGGTAATGTCAATAATGTCAACTTCGACATTATCAACATTACCCAACTTACCTAGCTATTCGGAGATGTCCCACACACGTTTTTCAGGGGGGGCAAGCCCCCCTGCACACTCCCTGCTAATTATATATTCCAACTCCAAGATCGCATTACAGTGAGGAAAAGGTTAATTTTTCCAGATCCTGACTGTAGTGCAATCCATTGTAAACAGTGGTGCTCACAATGACAAATGCAAGCTGCATCTCAGCATTCCAGAGACAATGTGATTTCAAGTTGGGATTTTCACATTTTGCACCTTTACCTTCGACCATCTGAGTGATGGTAAATTGCCTTTCACACTTTTGATAGTAAACCTTGTGGACATTAATTTATAGCAGTTACCACAAGGAAGGCTGGTCTACAAGTGTATTTTTTACAGACATTGTTGTGCAGAGTGCTCATTGCAACTGAGACATTGTTTGTCAGACCTGCTCTTTAGTTACACATATACATTAAAGAACTGAGTGTTTAACCATGTATGTGTGCAACATGAAAGTTCATAAAATAAATTTTCAGTTGTAGAACCATTATTCTACTGATACCCATAGTTAAACATTTAATATATGTGATATCCTATGTAAGCTAAATGCACCTGCTATTCATAGATATTTAGATGTTTAATTATTTATCTAGTGTGAATTTTTATATGAAGTGGAACAGCAGTAATAAAAAAAAATGACTTTGCTGGATTAGAACCCAGGCTCACCTGTATTGTTGTTATTAACTTACACTTGCTGCCACAGGCACAATTAGGCAACAGATGAATATTTTCACATTCATTGCTATGTATGAGTGCTGACCACCATGCAACACCACTTCCGGCATTTGCACAGTGGAAGTCCACATATGATATAAAGTATCCATTTTGAAATTGACAAGTGTCTGCTTGTTGTTTGCAGGTGTTCTGGACCTGAGGTATTGTGAAAGTCTGCTGATTGCTGTGAAATGCCACTTAGTGTGTTTGTGTTTTGGAAAGCAAAAGATGCAACAACATATTATATTTGAAATTCACAAGTGCCAGCCTATTGTCTGCAGGTGTTCTGGACCTGCAGGTTTTGTGGAAGCTTGCCAAATGTAATACAACACTACTTAGTGTGTTTGTATTATGGAAGGCAAAAGATGTAACAATGTATCTTTCCTGAAATTGACAATGTCTGCTTGTTGTCTGGGACTTACACTGTATTCATGCGGAGGTGAGCATTGTGCAAATGAGATTAGCAAAGCTCAACATGGATTATAATTGCAAAATGTGTTTATTACTTTTCACTAAAAGATAAATGTGGATCTTGAACCTTGATCTACATATACTACGTGCTATGAGATTTATCACATTTACCAGATGTGCTACACACACATACTCGATTCACAGCTTTAATTTATGCTATATTTATCATATAAGCAACTTCTATTAATTTTATTTTACTTTGCCATTTCACCGTATTTGCGCTAAGCCACACATCGTGCACATATTAATACTTAAAAAAAATTTAAAAAAGCAATGTAAACTACATTACGTCTGCAGCGTCGGCTTCACAAAACCCCTGGGTGGGCATTAATTACACATTAGCACACACCCTGTTGGGCATTATTGCTTGCATAACACCTGTACACTATCTGTTGTTTGTATGTGCTGCTTACATATTTAGTGCAATGAATGATCACACAACCATTTATAAGTATTGTTTGCACTAGTGCAGTTCTATCTTCTCTTTGATTAGTTTTCATTCTTTTATCTATGCTGAACTCTCAGACATGCAGTCTATAGGGCATTTTGTATCACTGCCCTTAAAATGTATGAGAATATTACATGACAGTAAAACACAGTTTTCATTAAAGGATGGATATGGTTATTAGTGAACAAAACTGAGAAATGTGTACTGTTCATTTCCATTTAAAAAATTTGTTACAATTACTTCTACACTTTGCAAGTGTATCCTGGGTAACACATCCACTGCAGTTAAGGGAGTCTGAATGGCTGTTTTTTTCTTCCTTCTCTCTACCAGTAATCATTCACAGATGCAATCCATTAGCAAGACTGAGGTAGTGCTTATACTATGTTTACATCTGAAACATGAAGTTAGAAGTTTGGGATTCAGCAATTATAATGAGTTCACACCTCATTTGCATCTTCACCATGCTTAGATACATGAATCTACACCATAAGAAGGTAACCGTGTAGCTAGGGAATTTGAATGTGAGGGGACTTGTGCATTTGGAAAACACAGAGGATTGATATTCCTTTTGATTTATCTGCACAGAAGGCTTCTGATGTTGCTAAGATATATTATTGTATTTTTCACACGTACATGCTTGATTGTTATGTTACATAGAAAACATATATATATATATATAAATATATATATATATATATAAATAAATAAATATATATATATATATATATATATATATATAAATAAATAAATATATATATATATATATATATATATATATATATATATATATATATATATATATATATATATATATATATATATATATATATATATATATATATATATATATATATAGCTATATGGGTTACCATTACTACATTGACAGCCCACTCCATCGAAACCGACTTCACTGACACGGCAGATCATCAACAACTGAAGAGCCGATGTTACCCACATAGTAAGTAACCATTTGGCCATCAACCTTCAACAACCACCAGCAAAACAAAGCCCCCCACACCCCCCCTTAATAAATATTCCAACTCCGAGAAAGCACTGCCGCGGAGGTAAAGGAAAAATTCAGGTTGATGGCCAAATGGTTACTTACCGTGTGGGAAATGTCGGCTGTTCAGTTGTCGATGATCTGCCGTATCGGTGAAGTCAGTGAAGTCGGGTTCGATGGAATGGACTGTCGATGTAGTAATGGTAACCCATATATATATATATATATATATATATATATATATATATATATATATATATATACACACACACACACACACACATATGTATTAGAAAATGAAACATTTACCTGAAGTTCACTCTTGGCATAGGCATTTTTGGTAGGCACTGAGTTTCACATATAGACAGCCTGATCAGTTATCACAAGTGTTATTTTTAAAACTGGTTATCTTACAGTCTTTTATCTTATTTCATGGAAATGTAAAGTACTATATTGTCAATGACACAGGGAATTATGATTCTAAGATGGCCCATAGACACCATCAGGGGAATGCTGGGCACAGAGAGAGGTGACTAGCATCTGTATATAATTGACTTTTGTGTTGTAAATGTGTAGACATTTTGTGAGAATTGTGTTGAAAGCATTTATATCACAAGAATTATGGGGTATTCCATGGATTGTACAAAGTGTCATTTTCCTGTTTTCTTGTGGGTGGGAGAACCAAGTACTACTTGTGCGCTGCCACAGCAAAAGTTGTATTTCAAAAATTTGCTCTTGCAATTGTGTAATCATCCTGGTATTTCTGTGGTATTTATTTATTGCATTTGTTATTGCAAAGGTCCACTGGACCTATGTTAGCCCATTTTCAGTGGAGGCCCGGGGAGAAAAGCTCCACATAAAATTAAACATGTTGCAGATTACAACAAAACATAGAAATAATAGTTATAGTTACATAGATAGCTAGAAGGCAATACATAAAAAACACAGACGTATAGTTACAGATTACATAGATAGCTGGAAGGCGATGCAGTAACACACTTAAGCATTGATTTAACTGTGATATTTAGAACAGGTTAGTTTACTTGGTAAACAATACATTACTCCATTTGTATTCCTTGTTTTGGACCAAACATAAGTTTGTGTTTGAGTGTGATATGGTACAAACACAACAACCTTAAATCACATGCCTGCTACTTAGTTACATTAGTAAGTAACAGTATACAAGGATCTGACATTCATTTATGTTCTTAAACATTTATTTTCTTATTACATGTTCCACACTTACCTTGATAGTCCAGCAGTTACAAGTGTTTTACTTCCGGACTGAGTCTGTGATGCTAGGAGTACACATCCATTACATAGGTAAGTAAAGCTTGTGAGCATTGTCTGGCATCAATTTGTATTGTGTGCATGTACATAGAATGAAGGTTCTACCCCCTTATGTGGTGAGCATATGTGCTATCCATTGCCTCTTGGCCAGGGCAAGGTCAAAAGGTGCATGCCTAAATCTGCCTACACCCACAGCAGCCGATGGTTTCCCCTCTGACTCCTAATCTGCATGTGGCTGTGGTGACCTTGTCAGTGATGATGGGATGCATGCCCCTTCCCCTCAGTATTCTTGCTGAAGCTGTTTTCTCAGAATAATATTGTGAAGGCTGGCATGGATGGTGAAAAGTTAAGCACAAGAACATGGATCACACTGCAGGGCTCCTCCTGATGTATCTTAGGTGCCAGAACCATGACTTCAGCAGCCCATACACATGATCCATGATATTTCTTGTTTGATCATGTGAATCATTATAGCATTTTTTGGTTGGTGTGTGTGCATTTTTGATGGGTGTCATCAGCCATGGCTTGAGTGCATAACCTGAATCCCCCCAGTAAATGACTCTGTAGGATATCCCCCCTAGAAAACCTCTGATAGAGTTGAGAATTGTACCAGCTAAGTTAATTGTGGTAACTTCTTGGATTTCCAGCACACACATTCAGGATGATTCCCTCAGCATTACACACAACCTAGCAGTTAATGGAGTGGAAACCCTTTCTGTGTATGTACACCCTTCCTTTTTCCCCTGGGTGGTGCTTTGATTTCAATGTGCATGCAGTCTGTGGCACACAAGACTTCAGGGTAGTGTGCTCTATGGTAGAACTCCTGCATAGTTGTGGCACTATCCTTGGGTCTACAGGGAAAATGTATGTAGTCATTGGAATGTTGTAGCATAGCATTCAGGAATCAATGTAAGATCCTGGATGCTGATACCTGTGACACTCCCAGCATATCTCCTGTTGGTCTCTGGAAGTTTCTGTAGCTAATATTCTAAGTGCTACACATACCTTAGTCTCCACAGGTGCCAGTTCCCCTCAGTTTGCTCAAGCAAGATGAGGTTGCAGAGTTCCTGTAGTGTGTGTCTATCCCCCGTGTAGATCTCTACAATTTCCACATCATGCAGACCATAAAATATTAAACAGGGTCTAAACACCCATCTTCTTGGCTGAGGTCTATTAGCAGCAGCAGCAGCAGCATAGACTTGGGCCTGTTGCACATATACATGAGTAAGAGCAACAGCAGCCCCTGACATTGTTTCTCTGTACATTAGTTTTTGTGGCTGTATTCCAAAAGGTTAGAGAATTCACTGGTAAAGCCTACACTGAGTCTACACGATTGCTTTGTATCTTGTTGAATAGCTCCTTTAAGTTGGATTGGTTGATAGCATATAATTCAGCTGCTTATGCTGTAATTAGCACATGACAATGTTTACCATATTTGCTTGGCTCTACAGGAATAAGGTTATGGTTAGGATTATTTCATGAGTAAAGGGGTATTGTGGGAAGCATGTACAAGGTTAAGTGAAGTACATCCCATGTAGGTTTAGCAGGTGAAATTACTGCATAAGTGGTGCAAGATCCCAGGTGAGCTTAAAAGATAAGGTGTAGTGAGGATGGATGTGAGAGGACGACACAAGATAATTACATATGTGAGTGCTTGGGGAGAGGGAAGGAGGCTGTGGTATAGGGCACAGGGCACTGGAAACCTGAGAGGCTGTGTTAGGGCAACAAGAAAAAAGCACTGCATGTTAGTGTTTGGGTTGTTGGTGGTTGATTACAGAAGTTAAGACAGGGTGAGTTTTATGTCATACTGCATTAAGTTTGAAATAATTAGGGTACGCAAAGTTGAGAACAGACATATATGGTGGACAAAGATAAAATTAAGGATGTATGTAGACTGGTGAACACAGTAAGGGCGGACACGTTATGTAGTACTTCTACAGCTGGAATAGATATGGCTAGAAATTGTGAGGAGAGAAATGTAGCAGAGTGTATGAAGTCACTGTTTTAGGATCATGAGGCATAGAGACAAACAATATAAAGGTAGGGGTAATAGGGAGATATATTCTTGGGGGTAAATTGTTGATTGCATGTATTATGGGGAGTGCTATTTAACTCACATTTGATATTGTTTTTGTTAAACATTTCAATGTAAAAATAGTCCAAAGAAAATGGAAAAAGAAAATCATAGTGCTACTACAGCCAATTATCAAGACAGACCAGATTTGCATGGCATACAATCCTTATCTTACACAAAAATTTGGAGCTACATGATTCCTATTTTCCAGATAAAAAAAAAATGAATACCAGGAGCAGTGTCCAATAACCTTTAATTTGTTCCCTTATGTAAAGTTTTCTAAAAAGAGGTATTTGGTTAACATTTTTTTAGACTGTGCATAGGATACAAGATTAATTATATTCCTGAATAGCTGGTACATATACTTTCAGAATCTTATGAACACCTAGCTCATGGTCCATGTTATTTTTCTGTAAAATAATTACAATAAATATTAAATTCTCTGTTGGTTTAGGCTTCATTTCAGGTTGCTGTGGCAGATGAACTAGAACTGCTATTATTAATTTTTCATGATTCAGTCTCTGTTGCAGAAATGTTTCTAAACACCCTCACATATAAAAAGATAATTAGTTCTTTTGTTCATCTTCTGTTAAGTGTTAGAAGAAACAATGGCTATTCATACTGAGGACATTTGAAGAAGAAGTTTTCTTTGATTTAAACAATCTAAAAATATTTCTGAGTGTCCATTCATAAGGAGAGAAAAGTTAATTATCTCCATTACTCACCCTGTGTTTGATAGAAACAGCTACAGAGAACATTTGAAGATATTTTTCTTTACTAAGACTTAAAAAAATCATTTCAAAGTATCTTATTTACCTCATATCTGTCTCATAGCCAAGGTTTAGCTTGATTACTCAAAATAGAACTTGTAAAAGTTCAGTAAAGGAGTTGCTCCTCCTGTGAACATTCTGTATCATAACATGCAGGGATGGATGACACCTTGATTGAAAATGTTTTTCTGTTGTTTGGAACACAACAGAAAACTTAATGGAAAATAAATTCAAAGTCCAGACAATACTTGTCTGAGTTTGTCTATGAAAGATGTACTGAATGGCTCATAAATCTGACTTCATTCTTTCATTTGGTTTGTGTATTTCAAGTGTTCTTAGATTGAGGTTGACCAAATTATAATTAGTTGGAAATACTTTTTCAAATAATTAAATCATTTTTCAAACTAGGTTTGTTTTGGGGGTTTTAGAGGCATTTTTTATAATTACCACGAACTTCAGAATGAACTGGCTCCCCACTTAAACACCATGTTCAATAATAGCCTTGCATCAGGCTTTGTGCCCACTGAATGGTGCACAGCAACAGTTATCCCACTCCACAAAAGGGGAGCCACTACTGATCCCGGGAACTATAGACCTATTAGCTTGACAAGCCTGGTCTGCAAAGCCATGGAACGTATCATCATGGAACTCATAAACAAAGACATTGGTAACCTCCAAACTCTGGTTCCCACCCAGTTCGGGTTTGTGAAAGGCAGATCATGCCTCCTGAACCTGATCGACTTCTTTGAGGCAGTCACCAAAGCCGTAGATGAAGGTAAAGTGGTTCACACAGCCTATCTTGACCTCGCCAAGGCTTTCGACACCATCCCCCATTCCGGAATTGTAACTAAACTCAATAAACTAGGCATAAATCCCTACGTCACAAGATGGGTTGCCTACTGGCTCACTGACAGAACCCACACCGTAAAAGTTGCAGACTCCAAATCTGACCTCAAACCAGTGACAAGTGGAGTACCACAGGGTTCAGTCCTGGGACCGCTCCTGTTTGGTATCTACTTCTCTGAAGTACAGGCTATCACAGAAGGCCTCTGGCTAATGAAGTTCACAGATGACTGCAAACTAGGAGCCATAGTCAAGTCCCCAAATGATGTGAACATCCTACAGAAGGGCCTCTCTGAGACAGATGCCTGGTGTCAGAGCCATGGCCTCAAGCTCAATGCCAAAAAGCGCAGTGTCATCCCCTTTGGTAAAAACTCTGCACCCATGAACTAGTATATAGGTAGCAATCTACTTAACACCGAATGCGTGATAAGAGACCTTGGGACCCAGGTGGACAGTAGTCTCTCCTTTGATAGTCACATCACCACAGTAGTCAGGAAGTCCTTCTACATGGCACACCTTATCATAAAAGGGTTCTCGTCCAGGAAAAAAGAGGTCATCGTTACCCTCTACTCATCACTCATTAGACCCATTATAGAGTACAACCCCCCTTTTGGAATGTACCTCACAAGACATCTGCAGCAGCTGGAAAGGCCACAGAAGTACATCACAAAGAGGATTACTGGACTCAAACAAATGCCCTACACTGACCGCCTCAAAAAACTCCAGCTTTACTCCGTAGCATATCGCCTACTCAGAGGTGATCTCTGCCTAACATATAAAGCTATGTCAAACCCAGAGCTGTTGGACATGCTACACCTAAAGAAATCCCAATCCCTCAGAGCTACACGCTCTAGGGACCTAAACCTTGTCACCACAATAAACAGGACATGCTGGAGGGATAGATTCCTATCCCAGAGACTTCCAATACTCTGGAACAGGCTACCCATCTATGTCAAGCAAAGTTCTTTGTTAGCACTCTTCAAGAAAAATCTTGATGAGTGGATGGGAAATAGGAAATACACCCCTGGGATCACTTCTGTATGTCTGCTCGTCAGTGGCACAGGAAAATAACTTGCTTGGGTAGCGTAAGCCAGGGAACCTTGTTGGCAAGGCTTGCTTAGGCCCTTGAGTCGATAGCCTAGTACCTACCTATGAACCTATGAACCAAATTGTTACTGCTTGAGTTAATGTTTTGCTTTTATATGGGAAACTATTTTATACGTTTGGCAAATAATTTTGAGAGTTTGTGGATGTAATTTTGATTATTTTACCTGCTGTTTATTTTTATTTTTTTATTCTTTTGCTGACCAAGTTAGTCCCACTTCGGTAGCAATTTCTAGTCAGGGGAGATCTGAGGTGGTACATATACTAACAGGGGAAATTTGGCCAGGGCAATGGGGAACTTCACCTACTCATAGCTGCTGTGAGCGGGACCCATTTTGCATGAGCACTTTCTGTTTCCATTCCAGGTGCAGAAGTAGCCTGTAGAAACAACGAGGCAGATGGCAAGAGGAGAAAGAAAACATTGAGACTGAGGAGAGTGTGCAGGATTCTGAGATTTTTTTAAAAAAAATCTATTTGATGGAGATGAGTTGGCAAATGGTGGCTGTATAATTGCAACCCTTCAGTTGAGCGGGTTGTGGGATGATTTACTTAAATAAATAGTGAATGCAGAGTGAGCCTGAAAATGAAGGAGATGTTTCCTGGGGGGACATTACAGAGAAAATATAAATGGAGGATGCAGACACAAACCTGAAGTAGAGTGGTAAGTTGGAAAAGAAAGTAAAAGAAAGCAAAAGGGAACCAGCAGAAAAGAAAAAGGCAGAAGAAAATGGAAAAAGAAAACAGAAGTATATGGTAAGGATTTAAAGTAAAGAAGACAAAAAATAGACAGGTATGAAGTGCGGCACAATTTAATAGCTCTTTTGAGTGTAAAAGCAGAGATAAAATTATTTATTTTTATTACCAAAGAAATATTTTATGACATTATATTTGAAACTGATTTTTTTTCAATGGAAATTTTTCTTAGAGAATATGAACAAAACGAAAGGCTAAAACCCATGGAATCTTTGTGCGATGAAAGAATTTAACAGGGAAACAAAAAAGAAAATTCATGTACAATTTTGAACAGAGGTGGAATGAGAGACGTTGAAAGGACATTTGAAAACTTTATGTAAAGAAGTATTGGACATTGCAAAGGTTTATGATAAAAGGGGTTTATGGACTGGCAGATGGGGTTGTAATATTGTGTTAAAAATGGAAAGAGAAAAAATTACACATATACCAAGCATGATAAATGTGGAGGGGAACAAGGGTGTTGTAAAATACTGGGGATAACCAAAACATTTTTTGTGGAAAAGAAGGACATTTGATAAGAAGCTGTTCTAAAAGAAAATATTATATTTGTGGGGAAATGGGACATGCCAAAATGTTAACTGAAATGTTATACATGTAACAAATGTGGACATTTAAGAATAACTTATAAAGTGGAAATAAGAGTAATGAAAATGTAAGGGAAGAAAATGAACAAAGAGAAGAAATTTTAGAAGTAGAAGAAACAAGGGAAATTAGATGAGAAAAAATAATAACGAGGACATGGCTGATGGGCCTGAAATAAGTGACAAAGAAGACATAAATTAGGAGATAGTAAAAGAAAAAATGGTCTATTGGTAAAGGGTAAAAGACAGAAAAAGAAAATTTGAAGGGACAAGTACAAAAGAAAAAAAAGAAAGTAAATGGATGAAAAATAATATATATATATAGTGAATGGTTGTAACTTGTATAATGGTTAATTTATTTGACTCACAGACACAAGGTACAATGTTTGATTCTCACCTTTGAGAGGGAACTTGGCTAGGCTGAGAATGGCCTCATTAAGGCAGCAAGTCTAATAATTATCTAAGAACACATGGAATTGCAAATCAAAGGGAGAATGAACATTTTGGAGTGCTTTCTGTAAATATGAATAGTATTAAGAATATAGTAAGAAGAATAAAGATTTTAGAGTGGTGTAATACAAGTGATGTAACTGTAATTATATTTGAAGACTCAAGATTTTTAACAAATGAAGTAAGATTACAAACAAACTATGGGAAGGAAAGATCATCTGGAATTTGGAAAATGAGAGATGTTCTGTGATAGCCATATTCTGTAGAAATACAATAAAGATATTAGATGTAACTTTAGAAAAATGGGAAGATTAACCATTGTAGATCTAAAATGGAAAGAGCAAGTATATAGAATTCTAACATTATTTGCTTATACTAATTGTAAAGAAAGATAAAGTTTATGTCATCAAATTTTAGACTATGTAGTGATAAATATGAATATTATAACAGGAGACTTTAATTGTGATTTTAAGAGGCAAGCATATAAAGAAAAAAATAAAAAACAATCATATATGCAGAAAAACCAAAAATGAAACAACAGTAAAATGGTCACAGAAACATACTAATGAATTTCCAGTTTATTAAACCAGACTTAGCGCTTCGGCTTCCCATACAGCCTTCAAAGAGTAACAACTATTAAAATAAGCTCCCTATTTATATACAATATTCTATTCAATTCATTTCCAGTTATCTAATTACCAATATCCAATTACATTCTTTATTCAAGTCTAGTGGCTCCATTGCATTATATTTTAAAATGAACAAAGTCTATTTATACAACAACTTATTTTTTATTTCTCTACATTCACGCAATTGCAATTTCACCTGTTCTACAACTGTTGCTTTTAGACAACTTGGATTTGAATTGTGACACAAATTAAAATGAGCCCCCAAAGGGCTTTCCATTTTTACATTAGTAATATCCCTAACGTGTTCCTGTACACATTTTTAAAGGATCTGTTTCTCTAACATAGTATAGTCCACAACCACATTTTAATAAATATATAACACTTTCTGTTTTACAGTTATACAGTCCATTTGATATAAACTTTACATCATTAATATTTTCAAATCTCCTTACTACATACTTGCAATTGCAACATTTATTGTATGTGTAAGTTACCTTATTTATCACAATTTCGTTATATAATATAGTATTTGGTGGAATTAAACATTTATGTATTAATATATCAGCCAGGTTTCTGCCCTTTTTATAGGATATTTGGACATTAGTTGGCATTATTTCTTTCCAATCTTTCTCCTTTAATAACATTAACCAATAGTTTTTAACTTCAATTATGATTTTCACAGTTAGTATATTATAGGCTGTCACAAAATAAACTTCTTTTCTCATTTGTGACTGCCTCTCTCTATATTTATTATATCTTCCATTAGATGTAACACTATTACATACATTATTGTAGCATCTATCCAATACTTTACAGCCAGCTTTTATTACTTCATTGATGTTATACCCTCTATCCACAAACATTTCAGCTGTCTTACACATTTCCCCAAAGAGATTTTCATCTTTGCTGCATACTTTTGATAAACGTAAGAACTCATTATATGGTATCATAGCAATTAGGTGCACTGGATGGCAACTACTTCCATATAAAAATGAATTCACATTATCAAATTTTCTATATATATTTGTCTCAACTTGATATCCAACACTTCCTATCAGTGTGATATCTAGATATGGGATATCATTACCTTTCTTTACCCCATCAAATTTCAAACCAAAACTGTTATTTTGAATGTCTTGAATAAAGGATTCTACTTCTTCACCCCCTCCTTTACATAAAAAAATAAATCATCTATGTAGCTGAAATATTGAGCAACATTACTTTCAAAACACTTATGTCTATATATCTTAATTTGTTCAAACTCTGCCATCACTAAATTTGCATACATGGGGGAAAACGAGGCCCCCATAGCTGTACCCTGCAATTGATGGTCGATTTCTCCATTAATTATGAAGAAACTGTTTGTTAGACAAAAGTGCAATAATTCCACCAGATATTGGAATGCAGGAGTATCTCCTAAACAATGCAAGACAGCTTGAATGCCCACTTTATGCTGGATGTTAGTATACAGACTAACTACATCTAAACTTAGCCAGTACATGTCTTCTTCCCAAATAATGTTTTTAATCTTACTTAGAAAATTCTGGCTGCCTTTTATATATGATGGAATTTTCACCACCCATGGTTTCTGTGACCGTTTTACTGTTGTTTCATATAAAGAAAAAAAATTATATAAGAAAAATGTTATAAGTTGTAAGTTAAAACTTTGGGACAAAATTTCATGGATTTACAAAAGTTTATAGAGCTAAAATAGATTATTTTATAGTATCAGAGATTTTAGTTATAGAAGAAGGGGAGGTAGTCAAAACAGGATTTTCTGAACATCTTGCAATAGGTGTAAAGATAAAGGAAAACAATGAATATAAAAATAGGCAAAGGTATAAAACTGATAACTGAGAAAGCATGGAATGGAGAAGAAAAGAGATCAGTAACAGTTATGGAAAGATCATATTACTATGAGATCATATAACTTTAAGATTTTATACAAATTGCTCTGATTGGTGGATGATATTTAAGGAAAAATATAATTTTTTTTTTACTGTGGCAATATGGTATGAGAAAAGTAGAGAAAGAAAAATATACACAAATATATAATGATGCATTGGAAGATTTAGAGCATAATGATAGAAAGTACTTTAACAAAGAAAAATGATTATATGAGCAAATTCAAGAAAAATACAAGATTTGTTATATAAGCAAAGATATTTTTACAAGGATGTATCAAGTTACTTAAGCAAGTAAGTAAAAGAGGATTGAAGAGTAATGACAGAAATAAAACAATATAAAAAGAGAAATAGAAAGAATTCAGGAAAGGATTATGAAGGCTGTAGTACAATATGATCAAGAAATGTTTAAAGAAAAAAGAAGAGAGTGAAAAAACATGGGAAGTTAAAAAGTTAACAGAAAAAGAGAACAAGGAACTGGTAAAGCAGATTTATTTATATGAGAAATATAAAATATTAGGATTAGTAAATATAGATTTGGCTGCAGAACCTGATGGAAATGTATAAAAATCTAAGGGTCTAAAAAATATTTTTAAAGATTTTGAATTAATGGTTTAATGCAGGTTTTATGTATAAATAATTATGTACTGGAATACTTAAATTTGTATGGAAGAAAGAAGATAGAAGACAATTAAAAACTGGAGACCTATTGGAAAACTATAATGTTGAATAATAATGATTATATGATCTTTATGAAAATAATACAAAAGAGACTTTGAAACTAAAACTGAAAATATTATGGAAGATAGTATATATATATATATATATATATATATATATATATATATATATATATAAATATAAAGGGAAAGGGTTGTTAAGAATTATTAAATATACATACAGAAATTGTGAATGATAATTATGAATATAAAAAAAGCAGACATGAAAATCTAGAAAAGAGACCTTAATAAGGCATTTGATGCAACTAGACATGAAATCTTATGTGTAACAATGAACGAATATAATATAAATGAGAAAGTTAAGAAATTATGTATGTCAGCTTACAGTATTAATAAAGTAAAACTACTTGTAAAATGGCTGATTAATCCAAGAGGTGCATGTAAAGAGTGTAAGACAGAAATGCCCGATGAGTTATATACTCTTTGCATTAGTTATAATGTAAGAAAGTTAAGAAATTATGTATGTAAGCTTATAGCAAAATAAAGTAAAATTGCTAAATGGCTGGTTAAGCCAAGAGGTGCATATAAAGAGTGGTGTAAGACAGGGATGTCTAATGAATTGTGTACTCCATGCATTAGTTATGAATGTGATAGTATGTGAAATAAATTACAAAATGAAGGACATGGGGTATATAACACCTGAATGGTTGAGAATTCCAGTTTTGTTAACATCTGCAGATGACATAATGATTGCAAAAAAAATAGATAAATGAAGTAATAATTGCACAGATTTGTGTCTAGAGGTGATAGGGATGGATTTGAATAAAGAGAAAAAGAAAAGGTTTAGGAGATGTATTAAAGATTGAGGGTATATATTTTACAGTATAAGAAATTTCTATGTTAGGCATAAAATTTGGGAATAAAGATGTAAGTAGAATTCAATGTGAAAAATAATGGAAGAAATAAAGCAAACCTGTCTTTTCTGGAGAACATATAAATTATCATTTAGAAAAAAAGGACTTGCTTGATAAATTCAATAATGATGGTAAAATAACATACTTAACAAGTGCATTTATGTTGTCAAAAGTATTTGAAAAGGCATTATTGCAGATATATATATATTTTTCATTTATAAGGGGGTTCTCGATTAAACCCAGTAAAAAGAGGAGTTTTGTATATAAATAAAGTAAAGGAGGTTTAGGGTCAATTAACCCACTGATATATGCTGCTTCATTAAATTTACACAATGTGTTAAAGTGGCGAAATAAAAATGACGAGAGATTATTAGTAACATTTTATAAATATGAGCATGATAAATTTGGGGATATGGTAAAAAAGAGTAAAAGGGAAAAACAGTGTTTAAATGAAGAAATAAAATGTTACCAAGAAAAATATTTTTTGTGGAAAATAAAAAAAAAACTGATGATGGAGAAAAAGCAAGAAAAGTGCGATATAAGAATGTAATTATAGAATATTGCTATGTAAAACCATCAGAAAATATAACAGATGAAAAATTAAATGTATAAGAATAAGAAGCAAATGGTGTCATCAGAAAGTAGAATGTCAAGCTTTTATCAATTAATTTATTTTTTGTGGAGTATGGACATAGATAAATTATCAGCAAAAGGAAACATACCATATAAAAATAAAAGTGATAGAAATTGTTTACATTGTCAAGAGAAAATAAATGACTAAACATGTGTTGTTGAAATATAAAAGAGTAAAAAAGTTTTGGGGAAAACCATATAAATATATTTGTAAATATTTCTAAATATGTAAATATATTGTAAATAAGAGTTCTTTCTTTGCATATAAATAAAGGACCCTTACTCTTTCAATAAATGCCATATGATTTTTTATATGCATCTGAACTACACTAACTCAAGCAGATTAGACCTCAGTTCAACTCATCCAAAATAGCATCTTGCCTTTTGCTACACTACAGTGTCAGCAATCAATATATCTTGTGTTGGATTAGAACCAACAATCATCTGCACAAAAGCAAGCGTGTTGCCTCTTGTGCCACTGACACTGTAGATCTATCAGTTATATTTATAAGATCATGTGACTGAGTGAATCTTATTTAAATGTGACTAAAGTGCTTTTAAATGTTTATTCTGTTGAAGTCTCTAATTACATATGTGAAGAGAGAAAGTACTTAATCTTGTGTACTCATTAAAGTAGCATTCTTAGGAATGTAGTTGATGTCTGTTCTCTGTTTATATGGTCTGTTTAAGATTGCCAGACCAGAGAAGCACATCTGCTCCCCTACACACACACACACACACACACACACACACACACACACACACACACACACACACACAGTTTCCATATGAAGGAATATAACATTAAATGTTTAAATCTACTAGATGGGCAAAAAAAAAAAAGAAGGTGATTGTTAATCATAGAATCATAGGAGAGTAGTAGACTATTGGACCAGAGGTCATTTTAAGCCTAGCCATTTCAACTCAATGTAATACCATAATGGTACTAGTCAATACCCAAGACTGCATTTAGTAATGACTGCCCATATCCAGGAGGGTTGTGGGCACTATCCCAGACATGTACAAAGATATTTAGTATTCTCATGTTTTCTATTTTATTATTTATTATTAAATATTTTTATACCTTTCATTGTAGCTAGTCATTTAGAGAATACTTTTTAACATCTTGAGAGTACTTGTGCATATTCTACTGACACCTTGGCCACTCCAAAAAGCCTTTTATGTTAGTATTGATTTTACTCAGTATAATTGAATACACTTGTAAGAGCCTGAAAGTGGTTGACTGGTAGCAGCATAGTTGTGTTATTGTC
The DNA here is from genome assembly GCF_019279795.1 of Protopterus annectens. Taxonomy (NCBI): domain Eukaryota; kingdom Metazoa; phylum Chordata; order Ceratodontiformes; family Protopteridae; genus Protopterus; species Protopterus annectens. The sequence goes on along the minus strand of NC_056743.1, from coordinate 1,036,441,352 downwards.
TGGGCAGAAGGGGTACAGTTAGTAAATCTGTACCAGACTGTCCCAGGGGAGAGAGAGAGAGAATGTGTGTGTGTGTGTGTGTGTGTGTGTGTGTGTGTGTGTGTGTGTGTGTGTGTGTGTGTGTGTGTGTGTGAGTGAAAATCAAATACCCAAGTGTAGGTGTGGCTGCTACTTGGAAATGGGACACAGTGCTCTAAAGTGAGTCTTGTTTGGGATCAGAAGAGACACAGAGTCCAGTCCCAGGTCTGGGTTGTGTTTCCTGTTTGCTCTTGGGGGAAAGTGTGCTTGATGCAGAGAGCTGCATCTTAAAATATTGTTTAAATTCATTACTGCTCTTGTTGACTATCTGTCATCTGTGTCAGTGGTGGGGATTGAGGCTCTTGTCTACTGACTTGTGGTAGAGAGGCTGTCACACGTGTATGTCAGACTGTATGGTAGCTACTGAAATGAATACATTGTAACAGGGGATACTAGAAGAGAAGAGGTTAATCTCAGTCTAGCTAACTTTGAAAAATAGTTTAAAATTAAATTACTTGGTATATGGCATAAAGACTGTATCTCACAGGTCTCAATGCAGCCAGAGTCAAAAAGGCCTATACTAGGAAGCCTTCTGTATTGTCCTTGAAGGTGAACTAATTGTTATTCTGGAAGGGTGGAAGTTTGAAACTGTTTTATGATTTCAAGAAGCTGCAACAGATTTTAATAAAGGTTTATGTGTGTGTATTATACCACATATGTGCAAGATTTTGGTTCAGTTTCTAGTAAAGTGGGTCGTATGGCAAACAGTAACTCAGACGACCAGATGTATGTGATGTCATTCTGTAATGCAGGACTGAAATGATGCTTTAATACTAGATGGGACAGTCTGTTTTGGCAACCTAACTTAGAAGGAGGGATTTGGGCACCCAGGTAAGGAATTTGGGCACCCAGGTTGATTGCAACCTGACATTTGACCACCGTGTTGCTTCCATTGTATGGTAAGCTTTCTACATGGCCCACCTCATAAGTAAGGGTATCACATCCAGAGATAAAGAGATCATAATATCCATGTATTCTTCCCTTATAAGGCCAATTATTGAGTACAACACTCCCTTCAGCATGTACCTCGCAAAGCACATGCAGCAGTTGGAGAGACCACAGAGGTTCCTCAGCAGGAGAATCCAGGGTTTCAAATGCCTGCCCTACACAGATAGGCTAAAAGCCTTGTCCTTCTACTCAGTTTCATACAGACTCCTCAGAGGTGACCTCTGTCTGGCATACCAAGCAATCTCAGAACCCGCCATGATGGGACTGCTGCATATCTGCAAGTCAAGCTCCACTCCAGCAACCCATACGCACAACTTCAACCTGGTCTGTGATATCAATAGGACTTGTTGGCATAAGAGATTTGTGTCCCAGAGAATCCCCCATCTGTGGAATAGACTCCCTCTCCACATCAAGCAGAGTACCTCATTATCCCTTTTTAAGCACAACCTGGATAACTGCATGGGAAACAGAAAATGCACTCCTGTGATTCCACCTGTGTCCCTGCTGGATAGGGTCTCTGGGTGCTGGCTTGTCTAAACATGGGGTAAACTCTTGGCTAGGCTTATAAGGGCCTCAGAGCCAATAGCCTAGTAAACTCCTATGATCCTATGATAAGGATCACTCATCTACTTCATCTTGCCTTGCTTTAGTAAGTACCCAGGGAATAGTAATGCTTTAGATCAGTCAGGAAAATATAGTGAGATTAGTTAAGTACTGTTTTTCTGTATCTGTGTAAGTCTTTTCATCTGTATTATTTTAATATTTCTTGTGATTTAAACTCTGGTATTTATTGTAAGTAGCTATTTAATATTTTCATGTTCTTTTATTATTTATTATTAAATATATTTAAATGTTTCATTGTAGCTGTTCTGTTAAAGAATATTCTAACCTTTGAGACTACTTATATTTTTTTGTGACACTGTGGCCACTTCTGAAAGCCTTGCTATATTAATGTCACTCAGTGTAATTGGGTACCCTTGTAAGAGCCTTAGTGTAGCTGGCTTTGGAGTGTCTGGAGGGAGTAACTACCTAATAGTCTCGGCAGAGGGCCATAGCAAGTAAATCTGTACCAGCCTTTCCCAGGTGTGTGTGTGCATGTGTGTGTGCGTGTGTGTGTGTGCGCGTGTGTGTGTGTGCAAAACAAGTCTCAGAGTGTGTGTGTCAGCTGCTTGGAACAGGGACACAGAGCACTGGTTTCACAGAAAGAGTGGTGCAGGACTTGTCCTGGACACTTGGCTGAGGACTCAACTCTACAGTTGTGCTAGGGGGGAGTCTTACTGGATGCCTGGAGAGAGAAAGAAGGAAACCCAGCCCCTGGATTGAGTGTGTTCCTTGTATGGTCTTAAGGGAAACTGTGCTTGATGCAGAGAGCTGCATCTGGAAATACTGTGTGTATCTATTTTTGTTCCAAGTGAATGTCCCTCACTAGTATCAGTGGTGAGGATTCAAGCTCCTTGGTCACTAGGCTAGATGAGGTATGTTACATATTGATGAGCAGTGGTGTGGATATTAATTGAACCTCTGTAGCCTGTAGACAGTTTTCCCTAAAGGTGTGTGTACTCTCAACAGCCACAAGGTAAGCATACAGAGTTTCATTTTCACAACAGTTTTATTTATTTTTTGTTAATTTAAAGTAGTCAAGGAAAGCAGGCAAAGATGGCAGCAGAAGATTATGGCAAGCTGACAAAGAACCAGTTGGCCAAGGTGTGCAAAGTCAAAGGACTGGTGAATCCCAACCTGAGTAAAGAGAAAATTATTTCAGCCTTAGTCACAGCTCAGAACAGCAACCAGTAGGATAACCAGTCTGGTGATGGGAATTTGCAGCCCTCAGAAACAGGACAGTTCACCTTTTCCTCAGAGGACTTAAAAATCTCTCTGGAGTTAAAGAGACTTGATCTAGTGGCCAGACATTTGGAAATAGAATCAGCAGAGAGGCTGCAGCATTTCGAGTTAGAAGAAAATGAGAAGAAGCTTCAACATGACAGGGAGATACTGACTGTTTGACAGGAACATGGAGGCAATAGGGAAGGGAATAAATAAACCCCAGAAGCAATAAAGGTCAGTAAATTTCTTCCACAGTTTATAAAGGGTGATAATTTTGATAGTTTTAATCATATATTTGAAAGAGTAAGGAAACAGCATATTGTTGACCAAGGGATCTGGGTACAGTTCCTGACCCCTTGCTACATGGTAAAGTTGTATCTGCTGTTTGCAAATTGTCTGATATTAATTGTTTTAACTATGATAAAGTAAAACAAAGTTTACTAGAATGTTTTAAGTTAATACCTGAAGTTTACAGGAAACAGTTCTGTGAGCATAGATGCAAGGCAGATGAAAGTGTATGTGATTATATTGCTGAGTTAAGCACTTATTTTCATAGGTGGGTGAGTGGGCATCAGGTCACCACTTTTGAGAGCTGGTAGACTTTTTTTTGGTGAGGGAACAAGCACTTAACACTTTGCCTGAGGACACAAGAATCTGGTTGGCAGACCAGGAGTTTAACCCTGCAGATGAGTTTGGAAAAAAGGGATCTCTACTTAGTAAGTGGGCATCACTGCACAAGAAGGGGATATCCAGTGCTGCACATGGCTATAAGGCATCCCATGGTGGACAGCCTACACCACCCCAACAGAGTCCGTCAGTAACAGGCAAAGCCACTAGTTCAGGTACACAGCCAGGATCTAGGCTTAGATGTTTTAAATGTAACCATTGAGGCCATGTATCATATAGATGTCCACGGAAGCAAGGTGGGGAACAAAAAGAATGGGAGCCAGCAAATGGGAATAACAGTATGCCATTGGTAAGTTGTCTGGAGACAACAGGTGTACCAAACTATCACCAGAGCTTATATCCTATCTTAGTGGATGGAAAGCAGGTCACTGCTAAGAGAGACACAGACTCTGACATAACCATTGTGAAGCCTGCAGTGGTTAAATAGAAGCAGTATCTTGTGCACATGCACTTATGCACAGTCAGGCTTGGAGACAGGCATGTGGGTTTGGCAGCCTCAGAGAGACCCAGACAGACCCCACACCTGAAGACAGGCATGTGGGTTTGGTAGCCTCAGAGAGACCCAGACACACCACAGACCTGAAGATAGGACTGGTGAGGTAGCTACCATGTAGCAGTGAGCCTGTTCCCTTTGACAGGTGACTTCAAAGGCAGAGGTGAGTGGCAGTACCCAGGCTGACAGTGAGGCACTGCTCTCTGAGGATACCAGGCTTTCTGTGGAAAGGGAGCTGGGAAGGGTCACACTGTACCTAGAGCCCTTGGTCATATGATATGATAGTGCAGCACTGTAGTGGGGTCAGCAATGTCAATGCAGATGGGCTGTCAAGACAAGGTGTGGGTTAATATATTCCCAGATAGGCATTTCTCTAGAGTCACTTGAGAAGCTAGCTAGCTAGCTAGTGTGTACAACATATGGATTAATATATTAGTTTCTCTAGGGTCACTTGAGAAGCAAGTGTGTGTGTAATGCCCCAGTTGCTATATGGTGGCGGGTAGAGAATAAGGCTTGAACCCTGTACCTTGGCCCAACTGGCAAGAGCCTGAATTCCCTGCCCACCACCATTTATAAAACATTTGCAGATTTTTGCCTCATATTTGTTCTGTTCTGTTTCTCATAAAATCTGTGGTTTCTGTACTTTTGTTACTTAACAGAGCCAGTAGTGCATTGGTGCAGTGGTCACATTGTTGCCTGAGAGCTACAAGTTGTCTGGTTTGATTCTTGGCTGGGGTACCTTCTGAGTGGAGTCTGCATGTCCTTCCTGTATTTGTGTGGGTTTGCTCTGGTGTCCTCAGTGGATATTTGTCCCTATTTTTTGGACTGTATTCCCCCATTATTGGCTTTGTCCAGGTTTTTGTGCCAAGGTTGAAAGCTATGGTGATAACTGAATTCACTGAATATGTTTGGGGGCTGTATCCCCCCATTATTGGCTTTGTTCTGGTGTTTTGTGCTAAGATGTTGACAGCTATGGTGAGAACTGAATTCATGAAATGGTAGCCATTTAAGTTTCAGTCTTCCTTTCTTTCATACAACAGATGGTTTGGCATAGTGGTATGTTGCTCTGACTGTTTTGCACAGGGTCCTGGGTTCAATACTTGGCAGTGAAAGGTATGGTGGTAACACAGCATTTTATTCTAATAACTAATAACTTTCCAACATTATACAAGCAATGTTTAAAATGTGTCCCTGTTTTTTGCCCCCCCCCCCACATTTTGGATTTTTCCAGATTTCTTGTGCTGCTAAGTTCAGAGATGCAGCTGAGTGTCAAGTAGATTTTACAAGAGGTTGAGAGCTACAGGGGAACAAAAGTTTAGTGCCGCTTATGCCAAATCTGCTTGTGTTGTTAATAGCACGATAGGTAGTGTACATGCTTTATGCTGTGGGTTCTACTCCCACAGTAGATAGATGCATTGCTGATACTGTACTGTATTGTAAAGGGGGTGGGTGCTGCTGTCCTTTTTGGTGAAGATACCTAGTAACTATGAGCCTGTTATCAGTTTGCCATCCATTCCCTATTGCAATATCACTAGCTTATCGTTTTTTAATGCAATTTAGGCAATTTATTCCTCAAGGGCAACAGGCACTTTATTTGTTGATGAAACAATAAAATATAAAGTTGTTTGCTGGCAGCAACCTCTTCATTAGTTACAAATTTCTTTAATGTGAAATTATTTAGATGACTTTTACTTCTTCAGAGATTGTGCATATTTACTGATACTAGTGGACTGTAGAAGCTTGAGTAGACTTATAATAGAAATGTTCTCAATTGGGCAGTTTTGTCATTATTGGTGCATGCATTTTGTTTCATTGTTTACTGGAAAAATGTTCTAAAATGGGTAATTTTGTCATCACTGGTGCATGCATTTTGTTTCATTGTTTACTGGAAAAATGTTCAAAACAAATTTCAAACACCCTCTAACAACTGTACTATATTGTACAAGGAATGTAATGTAATTATTAATGTAAGTAATCCTTTAAGCAATGTATCTTGAGCTTGTTTCTTGTTTGCTTTTCATTTTTTACTTTGATCATGTTTTCCCCATGAAACAAGTAGATAGCTGTCAGGCAGTAGGTCTTTTCTGGATAAGAAGCATTTTTACAAGTGGGGATATCACAGAGATTGCTACTTTTAGCATATTACTTGGCACTTTAAGAAAACTGAATATAAATTATAATTAGAACTGCAGTCCAATGAGAAGTGGTTTGAGTTGAGTGCTGCTTGTTTTTCTTATACTTGATTTTGACTGGCATTCCCATAATGTATTTAAAAAGTAATTTATTTTTTCATGCCTCACAACCTTTTTGTTTCCATCTAGCTATTAAGTAAGCTGTCATGCAGCCAATGCATTTAAATATTTTTTTATTCTACATTTCATTTTGTCTTGATTGGACTCTCATAATGATGGTTTGGCACCCAGGGCAGTGTATTTAATTAAAGTTACAGTTTTTGTGGTTTTGAGCATAGCTCCTCCCCCTTTTAGTTGGCCACACCCCTCCCCATTGACCCCACCCATTCACCTGTCTCCTGCAGCACCCCCCCCTTTGATTTGAAGTCACCAGCCACCACTAAGCTTGAGTCTTCAAAGGGGGGAGAGATGTGATGATGTGAGGTATTACCAGCTATGACAGGAGAAGTCAGACAGTGGATGTGCAACATATCCCAGCATAGCTTGCTGGAGTTTTGTAAAGAAGTATATGTCATTTGCATATCAAACTGATTTGTACAGGTATTTGTGTTGAAAATGTATTTGTAAAGTTGCTTGTGTTAAAAAATGTACCAACAGTGAATCCTGCTGGACTGAAAAAGAAAAGTATGTGCTGTATAACTATTGAAATGAATACATTGTAACAAAAGATACTGTAAGAGAAGAGGCTAATCTCAGTCCATATAAACAAAAGAAAAGCACAATGGAGACAACACCAAGTTTAATAAAGGTAAATAATCCTTCAAACAAACAATACAGAATTTCATCCCACCCTGGGGACAAGGGGTGGGATGAAATCCTGTATTGTTTGTTTGAAGGATTATTTACCTTTATTAAACCTGGTGTTGTCTCTATTGTGCTGTTTGTTTTGTTTATATTGAGTTTGTTGGGCATTTTTGTCATTGTTACTAGTTAATCTCAATCCAACTAACTTTGAAAAATAGTTTGAAATTAAATTACTTATTATAAGCTTTAACTATTGTATCTCATATATCTCAACACAGCCAGAGACAAAAAGTCTGTACTAGGAAGCCTTCTGTATTGTCCTTGGGGGTGAACTAATTGCTATTCTGGAAGGGTGGAAGTTTGAAATTGTTTTATGACTTCTAGAAGCTGCCACAGATCTTATCAGAGCTCTATGCATGTGTATCATGGCACATATGTACAAGATTCTGGTTCAGTTTCTAGTAAAGGGGGTAGTATGGAAACCAGACATCAGATGACCAAATGTATGTGATATCATTCTGTAATCCAGGAGTGAATTGATGTTTTAATATTTGATGAGACTGAAGTCACAGGGCAGTCTGTTTTTGCAGCCTGACATAGAAGGAACACTCACCTACTTCATCTTGCCTTGCTTTAGTAAGTACTCAAGGAATATTAATTATTTTGATCAGTCGGGAAAATATAATCAGATTAGTTAAGTACTGTGTTTTCTGTATCTGGGAAAATATATTCATCTTTGTTATTTTAGTATTTCCTTTAATTGAAACTCTGGTGTTTATTGTAAATAGATATTTAGTATTTCATCTTCTTTTATTATTTATTATTAAATATATTTAAACTTTTCTTTATGGCTGGTCTTTTAGAGAATATTTTAACCTTTGAGAGTACTTATGTTTATTTGGTGACACTGGTGCTGCTCCTGAAAGCCTTGCTATTTGGTTAACATTTGTAGTAGTATTAATTTCACTCTTTATAATTGGGCAACCTTGTAAGAGCCTTAGCTGGTCTTGGCATGTCTGCTGGCAATAACTACCTTATAGTCTGAGCTGAAGGGCATAGCTAGTAAATCTCTGCCAGCCTTTCCCAGATGTGTGTGTGTGTATGTGTGCAAAGCAAATCTCAGAATATGTGTGTCAGCTGCTTGGAGCAAGGAAACAGAGCACTGGTTTCCCAGAGAGAGTGGTGGAGGACTTGGCTTGGCTACTCAGTTAATGACTCAGCTTTACAGCTGTGCCAGTGGGAGTCTTATTGGGGGCCTGGTGAGAGAAAGAAGGAAACTCAGCCCCTGGACTGAGTGTGTTCCCTGTGTGCTCTTAAGAGAAATCCTGCTTGATGCAGACAACTGCATCTGAAAATACTGTGTGTATCTTTTTTTGTTCCAAGTAAATGTTCCTCACCAGTGTCAGTGGTGAGATTCATGATCCTTGTTTACTGGCCCAAAGGAGGGACATTACACATCCATTTGAAGCTTTTCTAATTGCTGCTATGCAGTTGTGTGTCAGGTTAAAAAACAAGGTAAAAAAATCATGTTTACCTTACTAGCTTTTATGTATAATCAAGAATCTGCATTTCCATCAATCTTTCTTTTATTAAAGAAACAGATTTACCAAGGGTTTAAGTGAATAATCAGCTTTAATAATTCACAGTTTTTTCTTTGTTGTAACTGCTATTCTGACAGTGATGTCTACATGTCTGGATCCTGCTATGACAGTCCTCTCTTGAGAGGTTTTTATAATGCCATTTTGTAGACATTTATTCAAAGTCAATAAATTACTGTGGAAACTATTCAGGACTGGGGTCCCCTTCTAAATTCAGATAGCTCTCATGTTATTATGTCAAGTTGTCATTCCAGGCAATACAAAGTGTTTGTGAAACTCCTTTTAGTTTGATAGAGAACGACTTACTATAAGAAAGAGACATTTTTATATCCCATGAAAGAAATCAGTAGGAGACTTTAGTTTATTGATGTGCTGATTAAGCTTATATAAAGACCACTTTTTCTCAACTTCTTGAATTGCATGTTAGCTTACAGTGGTGGTATAAATACCAGGTATCATATGAAAAAGTTTTAGTATTACCAAAAAAAAAAAAAATCACTGGGATCAGAATGAGAGTCATTTAAACAGAGTAATTACAATGATCAAATTTTTAGTCAAGGAGCTTATCTGTTCAATGTCAGAATCTCAGGCTTAATAGATTTTCTCCATATCAAGCTCTGAGGGCAATACATCATTCGGGTCAGGGAGACTGTATGGGTCCTTAGCTAGCACAGACTTTGGCTGAATTTTCAGATGAAAGCATTCACCACGCTTAAAGAGATGTTCACTGTAAATCATTTCAATAATACATTTAAGAATTTTCTAAAAACTTTGCTCTAGATGATTGTCACTGTTGAAGTGACATCCTGACCCCATATGGAAAATAGGAAAATCGGGTTATGAATCAATGTATAGATTTAAGCATTATCTTAAACATTGTGTTTCACATGTGGTCACATACAGCACTACAACAATGTGATATATAAACAAGTAGAAGTTCAATAAGAATCAGTTGTTTAGAATAGATGTGGTCATGTGGAATTATGGGAGTAATCTGGCGTATCAAAACATTGTTCACAAAGGGTCTTCTGTTATGTCGTTGCAGTATTTTAGCTGAATCAGCTGAGTTCATTATGCAGCAGAATCACAAACAGCAAATCTGTCAACGTGTTCATTCTTTTGAATTCCACATGAAGGACTTTGCAGATGAGCATCTTTTCTTTCCACTGTAATAAAAGCATACTGAATTAATGGATGACATGAAGAGAACCTACTGCAAACATCCCCCTGAAAGAATATTATAAGCAGCAAAATAGATGGGGTTTTGTTTAATTTTAGTTTCTCCCTTTTTGGATCAAAATACCAAGCATCTTACTTCTACAGAATGAGACCCAGTATCTTCAAATGCTACTCAGGGTATATTGTCTTGGAGTAGAGAAGAGGAGGATATATTTCCACCAGCGTTCATTTTACAGCAATGAAGCCTGTTCAAACTCCACATAAACTTGTTAAGTCTACCACCATGAAGTTGTTCTTAAGGTATATTGGAACAGGTATCTCTTAAGAGGCAAAACGCATGCCTAAAATATATTGCGAGCATGGCTTCCTAATGACAGATAGAACTAATAAGCATGTGTAAATGTACAGTTTATCATAGTAGCTAAATAAAACCTTTTGATCTTTATTGTACTTGTTTGCTGCTGTCATAGTTTTATTTTTCAGACTTATAAGTCATTGTAGGGAGGGGCTTCATCTCAGTAATGCCTTTTTTATCTGTTTGCAGACTAGGGTGTGCCTGACATGCTAAGTTTCAGACTGATGCAAAGTACTGAAGGGCAATGTTGATGAAAGGACTAGAGCAGACTGAAGACTTCACATCTGCAGGCATCAAGAAGATAGGCTCAAAACTTAAATAATTCATTTTGTACATTTAAGAGGCACCTGTTAGTCACACTATAAATAAGAGGTGGTGTTGTGTAGGCCAGGAAACACACCTTAGGCTTAGGAGATATATAATTAATTTAGAAAGCAAACCAGCAAACGTATTTCTGATGGACTCAAGGGAAGGGCCTGGCATTGTTACACATGACTACCCACTTTCTGTGCCAAAACCACTTGAAAAATATGCTATTATCTGCAGTAACTAGATTTTAACTCTAGTCTACCTATTATTAAAAATATTCCCAACTTTATTGGTATATTGCTGAAAGCACTCATAATGAGGCTGGCTAGAACTAAATCATTAGGAAGCCACAAAATAACAAAATGTACAACATAACAATCCTTAGGGTGAGGCACACAACTAAAAACAATTGAATGGAGGCTAACAAACAGAAGGTTGTGAAGGCTCTGTACATTGTAAGAATTGTTTTATCAGACAATGCCTGCATAATTCCATGAAATGATTTAGGAATACACTTCAATGATTCCTTTTCATATACAGCATGAGTGTGCCTTTACTTGTCATATAATGTTGAAATGACATTGTGTCAGTGAAGCAGTTTCCTGAAGATAGTAAAGTTGTGTCAAATCTTATCATATCAGTAGATGTTTTTCTTTTCACTGTTGCAGTATTCCTTACACTGAGGATCTCCTACCAAGGATAGCCTGACATCAGGCCAGTAAACCAAAGCCTTAGGTTGTTAAAGGGATGGCACACGTCACACATATATATTCCTTCTCATGGCGTAGGGCATAAAGGTGATGTATGAAAGTACCTTCCTCAGAACTGAAAAGCCACAGGAGGAACAACAGTCCAAGAAGTAAAGGAGGAACATGTGCATCCAGAAAAAAAAGAAAAAGAAAAATGGGGAGGAAGGAGGGAATGAATGCTGCAACAGTGAAGAGAAGGACATCTACTGTTATGATAAGATTTTACAGAACTGTACTATCATCAGGAAACTACTTCAGTAATACAGGTTATTTGAATATTATATGACCATATCACTTTTGGAGCATTCCTTACACTACGGAGAGTACACAAGCTCAAGATGAAACTTGGGATGAAGAAGGTTGGTCCAACAAAGCCCTCAATATGGCCATGCAAGATAGCCCTAGCAAAAAAGTCCAAGTAGCTGCCTCAAGGATGGAGTTGGTATCCAATCTTTTGAAAAAAAAACACCAGAAGAAGCCACAGCCCTGGCAGATTTACCCTTAACAGAAGTAGAAAGTATTTTCTCATTAAAAGAGTAACAATAGAAAATGGTCTTAGAGATCCAGGAAGAGATGGTTTGCTTAGAAACAGCCAAACCTAAAGACCTAGGATGAAAAGAAACAAAAAGTTGCTCAGATTTATGAATTACTTTAGTTTTATCTAAATAATATCTGAGTTGTCAATGCAAATCTAAGGTGTGAAGAACCTTCTCACTAGCAGACTGCAGAGAAGGGAAAAAAGTGGGAAAATGAATACACTGATTAAGAGACAACTCATTAACCACCTTGGGCATAAATGAAGCATTAGTATGAAAAGAAACCTTTCCCCTATGAAAATTTAGAAAAAGGAGGTATAGCCATAAGAGCTTGAAGCTCAGATAATGTTCTAACTAAAGTAAGGGACAAAAGAAAAACAGCCTTCCAAGTATAGTGTTGCAAGGAAGCTAAAGGCTCAAAAGGAACTGAGTCAATTTTTCAGGAATAAAATTAAGGTCCCAGAATAGGCTTCCTGGGAGGCCTAAAATTGAAGGATGCCTTAAGGAATTGTTTGACCTCAAATCTAGAAGCCAAAGGAGGAATCAAAGGCAGACAGGCTGAAATAACTGAAAGGTGGGTTTTAACTGAAGAGTATACCCACCCATCATTGAGCAATTCACACAAATAAGGGAGAGAACCAAAGGAACTTCCACAGAAAGTAGATCCAGGTAACAAGCAAGACACCAATCAGAAAATCTCTTCCATTAGGCAAATAAGATTTCCTGGTAGTGGGCTTCCTGGCCTCTTGCAGAACCAAAAGCATGTCCTCAGAAAAAAAAGATGCCTAAAAGGAATCACCTACAATGTCAGTTAAAGAGTGGAAAAGTGGGGATGGATGAGAGACAATGTACTTTTGAGTACTAGAATCAGGTAAAAAGCAATGAAACAGCCTGTGCAAAATTATTTACACCTTTTACTGCCAAACTGCATAGCCTTCATTGGAGGTAATTTAAACATTGAAAATAGACATTTAAATCTAGCAATACATCACAAACCCCTCTATACTCTGAAGCAGTGATTGACACAAAAGAGACCAAACAGCAGATAATAGTCCAATTGTGGTCAAATGCTCTACTTAGTGAACATTAAATATGTCAGCAAGAGAACATTGTGAAATAAGTGCAAGGAGTTGATAATACAACCAGTAGTTCTGTCCTGAGTTCCTCCAGCTCTCCAAAAGCACAAAGTTAATGTCTAGCAAATAAATGTTCCAGCAGAACAAAGTTTAAGTCCAGAAAATAAAGTGAAATTTAAAGCCTGCCACCACAACCATAATATCAAATGGATCTTTGGCTCCAAAATGCAAGAACACTGCAATGGATCTGAACCACTGACAAGAGCTTCTCAAATCTGCTGCAGTAACAAGCAGTGTGCTGAGAAACTCTGCTAAATTTATTCTTAACCAGTTCTAATAGATCATCTGACGAGTGCCATCTTGCTGTCTTTCTGGATTTTAAGTTTTACTGATTATGGTTCTCTGGGCGATATCATCAACGTTCAATGAGTAGGACATTTAGCCACATATCAGTGAGTGGATCCCATCAGAACCTCAAGTTTTCAGAAAATCGAAATTCATATTGTTGAGATGATTTGATTGAGTTTCTGAAAACTCAAAGCTTTTGACTGGAGATAGTGGAACAGTGAGGATTGGGGAATTTACCCATTTCCCCAATGTAGTACAGTCTTGGTGTTATATATATAATGTACAGGAAGTTCAGGAGGACTTGTCCCCCTGCAAAAATGGAAAAAAAATGTAGATTTTTATTGTTTTCTGAAGTTTGGGATTTTGGAAACCTGATCATATCATCTCAATAATATGTCTTTAAAATTTCTGAAAACTCGAGCTCCTGACATAGACCCCAGTGAGTATATGCTTTTCAAATTCTAAGGACTCGACTGCAAGTTAAGAAGCCCTGAAATCAATTATTTATTTTGTAAATTAGCCTTACTGCCACACTATCACTTAAAATTGAAGCTGCCACTGGTTAGTTTAGCTGTTGAGAGGACAGATACTGTTTAAAAGAAAGCAGAACAGTTTAAATTTACATTGAAAATGTATTTTTAAAGCTGACATCATCCACCGGGGCTCCACTAATCCTTACTGACAGTATGTGTTTTGCATCTCATGATTATCATGGTGTAGGCAAGTCTTTTCCTCACTGTAAGTAGGTATGGCTGAAGTTTTTGATTAACTTTATCATTTGTTTAAACCAGGGTTAACTTGAGGGGGCACTGGATGCACAGTTGGCTCCACTCCTCCAGAATATAGAAGGATTTGTGATGTATTGCAAGATACTTAAATGTGTATTTTCAATGTTTATGTTACTTCCAAAAAAGGCTATACAGCTTAGTCATGAAAAGGTATAAATAAAGTTTTGCACAGGCTCTTTTGTTGTTTTATATGTATATATTTTATTGTATGCTGTTTTGGATGTAACTAATTTTACCACCAGTGCCTTAGGAGATCATTATGGATTTATTAGCAGATTTTTGATGCTTGTCAGTGTGTATGGTAGAAAGAAGAGTCATTACAGAAACACCTATTAAGAGCAGTTTGCTGATAAAACCTAAAATAAAGTAGACCAATAAAAGCTCAAAGAAAGTAATAAAACTAGTAAAAAGTAAATAAATGAACCAGCCCAACAGGTTTAACAGTAATATAGTCATTCAAACCTAGAAATACATTAGATTTTAATCTAAGTTGCCATTTCAATTCTTTATTTAAAACAATATTCTTCAAGTCTCCCCTCTGGGGTTCCTTTTGATAAACTCCAAAATACCAGACTTAAAATTCACAAAATTATCACAAGTCAGTAAGTGTTTGAATAATGTACTAGTTTCTTTCCTCATTTTAATATTGTGGAGGTGTTCATACATTCTGTCTTTTAGAGCCCTTTCAGTCTTACTGACGTAGAATGCTGAACAACCTCCACACTTGGCCGAATACACTAATGTGTTGGTGTTACAGTTGCCATTGCAAACCTGTTTTAAAAGTGAAAGCCTCTTTGGTGCAGCAGAATTTATGGGAATATACTGCACATGTTTTAATTGGTGTGTATACCTTTAAAGGACAAAATTAATTATTATTTAATTATTTAATTAGTATTTAATGACCAGTATATAAGGGGTATGAATTAGCAACTGGTTATCTGATGAAGTTTTGTGTTTCAAGATGAAAGCGCTTACCTGTTGTGATCTGACATGGATTAAACTTTGTGGCACTGAACTGAAGGCTAAAATAAAGTAGAAACTGGAAGCCATAATACAGTAATTTTTAATAACTTAAATCCCTATACACAATAGTCAGTTGAAGTGCAAACATAAGAAGGTATGAAATGGCATGAGAAACTTTTGGTTAAGGAACAAAATGTTAATTATAATATCCTGATCTTTTGAAAACATTTAGACCACAAAGTTACACCAAAAGATCTGACAGTATTTGTCTCCTAGCTCACCATTTAATGAGACATCATAATTTCAAAACAAGTGTAAGAAAAGATGGATAAAAGTAGCACATAACCGCACTGCTGAGTTGGTTAAAACAAAAACAGTCCATGATGTTAAGAAACAGGAACAGTTGGAAAAGGATATCAGGGCACAATGTACAGCTGTAACACTCCTTATCTAAGTCCCATCTGGAGAGTATAGATCATGAGATTCATCAAATAGTATAGTAATAATCCATGGCTGAGTATGGGTAATGCTGAATTTACCCATGGTTGGTGTGGTTTGATCATGAGGGTTAAGCCTAAGTGACCAAAGAAACCCAACTGTGGGTAAATCAACATTACCCACACCCAGCCATGGGTTATTGCTATTATACAAAGACATTACTTAAGAAAAAAATACTTACTTTTCTTAAATAATGTCCTTGTCTAACAGTGCCATGGTGTTCTTCCACTTTGTTTCTGTATCCTGGGGCTTTCTTGATGCACTGAGCATGCATATGTGGTTTACATTTCCACAATTATGTAGTACATCAATGCTTTGAAAATAAAGCAACTGAGAAAGGAATATCTCCACTGTTTCTTTTTTTAATTTTTTTTTATAAAGTATGAAATTGAGACACTTGAGAAGTATAAGAGAGATGGGCCAGAGAAAATAAAGGAAAATCAAGTCTTTAGTTTTGCATAACGTACCTGATTTTCCTTTTATTTTCTCCCATCTCTCTCATACCTCTGAACTGCCCAGATTTCAAACTTTATTATTATTATTATTTTTTATGTTCAAGAAAACTAAGAAGCTGCAACATATATTAACAGAAAAAAGTCCAGTCGACTGGATGTTTTTCTGTTGGTATATGTTCAATTTACAACAGGCACGCTGGTTGGGCTGACCAATTAATGTGCTCATTTTTGAATGTTAATGGCCAGTCATTTTATAATAAGTAATAATGAAGAACAAATTCAATGAAAGAAGAAAAGGCTGAAAGGAGATATAAAAGATTATAAGAATGATACTGCCTTTTTGTTGCAAAGGAATCTAGAAAAAAGTGATGTTAATGCAGAGGCAGGAAGTGAAAGAGAGGCTACATCAGAAATGAGAGTGAAGAGGGAATGAAGAACAAGCGATATGTGAGCCCACAAACTGAATAGTGAAAAACTAATGAAAGTATGGGAAACGGAGATGGTAAAATATTTTCAAAGGAGAAATTTTTATAAAGACAACAGGATGTTAAGAGAACAAACAGAGGAATTAAGATGGGCCATGAAACAGAAAATGGATATGGAGGGCTGCAACAGTGATGACAAAATGGCCAACAGTGCTTTGGTCAGCAAGGACAATGCTCTAACAATAAAACATACCAACATTAAAAAGGTACCTTTTTATATGATATTTTCCAGACTACTCTACCTCTAGGATTGCTGGTTAGTGATTAGTTAAAGGATGAATTTGGGGACAATAGAGAGAAACAGACGATCAAACTTTTGAATCACAAAGTGCATTTTTGTTAATGAGACTAAAATCTGTGCCTACTAATTTCCCCAGATGCCACACTTTGCTTATAGAATTATTTAACTTCATTCATAAACTTTATTTGATTTTTTTAATGTTGAAATTAATAAAGATGTCAGCATGTATGATGAGAATATAAGTTCTATCCTGTCGGATATTTTTTTTTATTTATGCTCAAATGATTGCTCAGTGTATCTAGCTTATTAATTGTTTGATGATCCTTTTAATTTTAATTACCAAAATGTACTTCACATATATATGTATACATACATACATACATATGGGTCTACTTCAGTAGATAGTAATACCACTTATCCAAATTGCAAATATCCAAGACAATAAAATTGAAACAGCATTTTAATGAACGTGCACATCACCAATATGGATTCCCATGAAAAGAACCACTTGGCAAACATAAAAAGAAAACCACATTGAAACATGTTAAACCCACCCAGGTGGGAGGCTTTGATCTCTGCACCCCCCCCCACACCCTACAACTAAATACCAACTCCGAGATCACACAATATTAGAGAAAATGACAAATTTCCCATGTTGTCCAAGTGGTTGTTTCCCCGTGAATCTGTTTTGGTGATGTGCACATTCATTAAAATGTGGTTTCACTTTTGTTGTCTCAGTTATTTGCAATTCAGGTAAGTGGTATTTTGGTCTACTTAGAAACATGAATTGTAATCATGGACTATGGGGAGGAGGTCCACCTGTCTTATTTATGACTTGATTAAGAATAATCTTTATGGCATACCTCTCAACCTCTTAGAGCAAGAAATCTGGGCAAAGGCCCAAAAATAGAGGCAATTTTTAAGAATTGCTCTTAGAAACTTATAAAGTTGATAGAATAACAAGTTTTGAATTAGCATGAATTTTCTGAAGGGTATGAAGTCTGAAACTCAAGTGTCTATCATTATTTCCTAACTTCAGTCTTTAATGATTTGCCATTAATTTGCCTGACAAACACAATTTTATGAAAACTGGACCAAAAATATGAGGCACAAATCTGGGCATTCTGCAAAAATCTGTACAGTTGAAAGGTATGCCTTAGGGCCCTGGTTCTGAAGCACTGAACTGAGTTCCTGTTATGTTGCCTGAATGCATACTTACTCCTACAGACAATGTTAACCTCCAAAGAGAGCTTGCAAGGAGGATGTTAGGTGCTGTTGAAAGAATTTTGAACTGCATGGTGTCTGCTAGGCAAAGCTTTATCCATATCTATATTATTTACCAGTGGGACTGTTGTATGCCACATCACTCTTGCTATGGCATCTCATACAACTGGACATTACCTGTGTTGTAAGACAGATGTCAAAATATTAGATCTGAAAACTAGAAGTGGCATGTGGATATGTTTAACAACAGAAGAAAAGATGGACCTTTCAAAGTATAAAGCACAGTTTATGTAAGTGGATGTACCACTGAGCACAAACAGATGTAGTGACAAAGCCATGAAGAAAACTATTAGCATGACTTGAAAAGTTAATTGGCAATAAATAAATATCCATAAAAAATGTAAAAAAATTGAAACTTGATTTATGAATATAGGATCATAGGATCATAGGAGGTTACAAGATTAACGACCCCAGGACCCTTACAAGCATAGTCAAGTTCAACCCATGTTCCCAAGGGTGTCTGGTTTAAGCAGACACTACAATCAGCACCTACTACCCTTGTCCAAGTGGGACACAGGTGGAACCTCCAGGGTGAATTTATGGTTACTCATCCAATTGTCCGAATTGCACTTAAAAGGGGCCAATGTTGGGCACAGTCTGTGAGTGAAAAAGAAGAAATAAAGGTATTTTTTAAATGTTAAACCCAACAAATCCAAGTCTATAAAATCAGATGTGATGTTTAAAGGAGATTCTAAGCTAGTAAATCAATTACTCAGTTTGAGGAAGTAACTTGAATACTGCAGAAATCAGATCCATTTCTACCAGTCAATTTGGCAGCATGGTTGAAAGCAAACATCATGAATCAGTGCAAACAACTCAGGAAGTATAAACAAAGCAGAAAAGCATTTGTCAGCACTTGATATTCACAAAGGATACTGACAAGATGGAATGGCTAACATGCTTCTGACAACCTTAGGAAAAGTCTTGTATTTATCATTGCAGTCTTATTTAGATAAGGAAAGGAGACTAAGCATTGGTGATGGAATGTAAAATGTCAGGATGAGTATTGTTTGAAAAGATGGTGTTACTGCACCAGGTCCAAATCTTACAGGTACATAGGTCTCTCAGTTGCATGCAAAAATCTGAAAAACTCTAAATACATTGCTGTTTTTCAGTTTGAAAATCAATGTTATAGTGATATTGCACAGAATGCTGACCACAAAAGAACCTTTCAGTCTTTGCCAATCTCTTGTGTATTAACATATCCAAGTCATTAGAAAACAGAATAATCCTTGTTGATCTTATTACACAGATGATTATTTGCATGTGAGCAACCAGTAAATACTAGCTATATGCATTGTCATAAAGAACAGTGGCAGCTGGTGACTTCAAATTAAAGGGGGGTTGCAGGAGACAGACAGATGAATAGGTGGGGCCAATGGGAAGGGGTGTGGCCAACTAGAAAGGGGTGGAGCTATGCTCAAAACCACAACAACTGGAACTTTAATTAAATATGCTGCCCTGAGTGCCAAACCGTCATTACGAGACCAATCAAGACATAATGAAGTGTAGAAGAAAAAAAAAATTCAATGCATTGGCTACATGACAGCTTACTTAATATCTAGATGGAAACACAAAGGCTGTGAGGCATGAAAAAATAAATTACTTTTTAAATACATTAAAGGAATGCCAGTCAAAATCAAGTATATAAAAACAAGCAGCACTAAATTCAAACCACTTCTCCTTGCACTGCAGTTCTAATTCTAATTTATATTCAGCTTTATAAAATTACCAAATAACACAATGAAAGTAGCAATCTCTGTGATACCCCCCACTTGTAAAAATGTTTATTATCCAAAAATATCTGCTGCCTGACAACTATCTACTTGTTTCATGGGGAAGACATGATCAAAGTAGAAAATGAACAGCAAACAAGAAACAAGCACAAGATAAATTGCTTAAAGGATTACTGTACAAGTTATGGACCACACATGATAGATTGGCATTCTGTTTAGTTTACGGGTAAAGCCTGCAAAGATGACTGCAAGTCTTCAACAAATGTAATGAGCTTCTGAAAATACTGTAATCCTGTCCTTTATTACAAATACTGTCATATGCATTTCAATACCTAAGGCTTATACGTTATCTAGTTATGTAAATTTTCTCTGCATGGCAACAACAAAAACAGGCTTTCAATGTTGGTAATTCTTTATCAGTATGCTTATTAAAGCTTACTTACATCTTACAATCTCCGACAAGCTTTCCTGATGCTACTTAAACACTGAGCGACAGGACACTGTGACAGCATGCATTTTCTGAATAATAAGAAGCATAAATCAACAGTATAAAAATATGACAGAAAACCAGGACATTATGCAAAATCAAGGACAGATGAAAAGCACTGCCGTACTTGTGTCTACTTTGGATGGGGGAATACTCTGCAAACATACACTGCATAACTGCTCCTTGCCTTGCTTGGACACATCAAGAGTCACTACATGGGGGAGTGGGGTGCAACAAGTATGTCACAATTTGAAATGTCTCTGGCTGATGGTGATGGCTGTGGCCCTCATACCGCTCAACCTCAGAGCAAGAAATCTGGACAAAGTCGTACACAGAAGTGGGACACAAGCCCAAAAATAAGGACAATTTTTAAATATTGCTCTTATAAACTTAGAAAGATAATAGAATAGTAGTAGGCCTTGCATTAGTATGAATTTTCCAAAGGGTATGAAATCTGAAACTCAAATGTCTGCCATTGTTTTCTAACTTCACTTTTTAATGATTTGCCACTAATTTGCAAGAAAACCACAAGTTTATGAAAAACTGACCAAAAATGTGATGCAGAAATATAAAATTGCCACACAATACAGCTGAGAACCTGTCAAAGAAGGGACACCGTTTTAATATTAGTACTGTTAACTGGAGCAGCTGAAAAAATTAAGAATCTACATGCATTTATGAAATAAAAGTAATCTATAACTCTGATCATTACAGTTATTTATAATTGTAAACCCTCCACGTTTTCTTCCAAAATTGCTATTTTGCGGAGGGATTATTAGGGGGAGAGCAACATTTTGAGCCAAAATTGGGGACAGTTGAGAGGTTTGGATATTCCTAATTCTATAAAGCAATGTATTTGCACATACCTCTCAACCTATTAATGCAGGAAATCTGGACAAGACCAAATATATTGCGGGAACATACAAACAGTACTAAAAATTGCTCTTGTATAAACTTAAAACAGTTAATAGAATAACAGGTCTTGCTTTTGCATGCATTTTTCTGAAGGTTATGACATCTGTAACTTAATGTCTGTCATTATTTAGTGACTTCATTCCTAAATGATTTGCCAAAAAAACACAAATTTTATGAGGAACAAACCAAAAATAAGAAGCAAAAAATCTATTCATTCTGCCAAAATCTGGACAGTTGAGAGGTATAGTTCAGCCAAGGCTATCTGAGTTTGCTGCCCTTCCCTCCTCACAAAAACCATGGTCGAATGTAGCCTTCCCCCTGCAGCCATTCCAATGTCCCATTACTTAGTTATTTCACCCCATTTACCATAAACACTAATGTGCATACTGCTTTACTTCTGCAATGATTTGGATTTCATTTGAAAGTTTTATTTTGCATTTTACAGCACAAACACTAATAAATATCTGTTAAACAAAGCAATGCTGTCTCACAATGAAAATAGACTTAGCATTAAAACTGCCCTTGAAACTCACATTCATTGAAACAACATTGAAAACCACATTCAAAGAAAATACATTTTGCCAGTGGCAGATAAAGATTAACTTTGGGCAGTTTTCAAATAACAGGCCCCTTGCCTAAGAAACATACATGTGTTCTTTGATACACCATCCTGATTGTATTAAATTATATTCCTTGTACAATATAGTACAGTTGTTAGAGGGTGTTTTAAATTTGTTGTTTTGAACATTTTTCCAGTAAACAATGAAACAAAATGCATGCACTAATAATGACAAAACTGTTCACTTCAGAACACTTCCATCATAAAACTCTACTCAAACTTCTACAGTCCACCAGTATCAGTAAATATGCACAATCTCTAAAGTAGTAAAAGTCATCTAAATAATTCCACATTAAAGAAATCTGTAACTAATGAAGAGGTTGCTGCTAGCAAACAACTTTATATTTCATTGTTTCATCTACAGATAAAGTGTCTGTTGCCCTTGAGGAATAAATTGCCTATGTTGCATTAAAAAATGATAAGCTAGTAATATTGCAATAGGGAATGGATGATAAACTGATAACAGGTTCATAGTTACTAGGTATCTTCGCCAAGAAGGACTACAGCATCCACCCCCCTTACAGCACAGTATAGTATCAGCAATGCATCTGACCTACTGTGGGAGTAGAACCCACTGCCTTCTGCATCAAAAACAAGTACACTACCTGTTGTGCTATTAACGACGCATGCGGACTTAGCATAAGCAGCACTAAACTTTTGTTCCCCTGCATCTCTCAGCTCCTTGTAAAATCTAATTGACACTCAGCTGTATCTCTGAACTTTGCAGCACAAGTAATCTGGAAAAAGCCAACATTCATTGGGGGGGGAACAAAAGCCGAAAAACCAGTGACACATTTTAAACATCGTTTGTATAATGTTGGAAAGTTGCTAGAATAAAATGCCATGTTGCCACCATACATTTCACTGCCAAGCTTTGAACCCAGGACCCTGTGCAAAACAGTCCGAGCAACATACCACTATGCCAAATCAGCTGTTTTGTGAAAGTGAGGAAGACAAAGTTAAATGGCTACCATTTAGTATTTATTTTATTTAACATTTGTTGACCAGGAAAGTCCAACTAGATTCCCCAGAGCCTATTTTCAGCAGAGGCCCAGGGAAAAATTATCCACTCACATGTTTTTGGAATGTGGAAGGAAACCAGAGTACCTGGAGGGTACCCACATGAACACAGGTAGAAACATGCAAACTCCACAGAGAAGGCACCCCAGCCAAGAATTGAACCTCTTGCTGTTAGGTAACAACGTTAACCACTGCACCACTGCACCTAGTAACTTCAGTTCTCACCATAGCTCTCAACCTCTTAGCAAAAAACACCTGGACAAAGCCAGCAATGGGGGAATACACCCCAAACATATTCAGTGAATTCAGTTCTCACCATAGGTCTCAAGCCTAGCACAAAAAATTTGGACAATGCCAATAATGGGGGAATATAGTCCAAAAATTAGGGACAAATTTCAAATATCCATCTTATAAACTTAGAAAATTGCTAGAATAAAAGGTTTTGTGTCATTGTGTACTTTCTGAAGAATATGCAGTCTGAAATTCAAATGTCTTGTCATTTTTATTTATTTAACATTTGTTAACCAGGAAAGTCCAACTTGGAACAAAAGCCAATTTTCAGCACAAGCCCAGGGAGAAACACTCCAGACACGTCTTTGTAAGATGAGAGGACATGCAGACGCCACACAGAAGGCACCCTAGCCAAGAATCAAACCAATAAATCTATAACTGTCAGCCAACAATGCTACCACTGCACCACTGACTGTGTAAGGAAGCAAAAATACTGAAACCACAGATTTTATGAGGAACAGAAGCAGACTCCACCCCAGCCAAGACTCAAACCAGAGAGTCTGTAGCTGTCAGACAACAATGCTACCCCTGCACCACTAACTGCACCAATGTGTAGCAAAAATACAGAAACCACAGATTTTATGAGGAACAGAACAGAACAAATATGAGGTAAACATCTGCAAATTTTTTACAAATGGTGGTGGGTAGTGAATTCAGGCCCTTGCCACCTGTATCCAAGGTACAGGGATCAAGCCTGAGGCATTCTCTACCCACCACCAGTATATAGCAACTGGGGCATTTTCCACATACATACACTCCAACGTGAACGGAACACAAGTCCCCAGATACATAACATCAAAAATGTGAAGCACATATTCATGAAACACAAGTCCCCAGATACATAACTCCAATGTGAAGCACATGTGAAGTCTCAAAGTGCAAGTACCTGATACCGTACACACACACAGTACAGTCCTAGTCCTGCCTCTGAGAGCCCTGATTGGTCCAGCCTGCAGAAATTTACCTCCTGACTGGTTCAGCCTGCAGATGATGCAGTCCGAAGTTGCTCTGTTCTGTGTGGTCATCACCGCACAGACTTCTGGGCATCTGAGGGGCATCTCTGCCTTCCCATCTATCCAGACTGCTGTCAAAGCAGTCTGAGTGCGTGTGCGCATTCACAGAGTTCCAATGTGTACTTTTGTTTTTTATTTTACAGATGTTTCATTTTTCATTTTTTTATGTTTAGTTTTTTGTTTTTCTACAGAGGTGGGAGGGCTGCAGTCCTGCAGTCCTATAGCATGAGCCGCCTCTGATAAAGAACCAATTGTGGGACCGTCAGTCAAATCAGTCCATCCTGAATGAGTAACATGAGAAGAAAGGGGCTTAAAAAAGGTGTTTCACATGGATTCATTTTGGAAATGTTTCTCTGTGTGCTTCTTTCTTTCTTAGTATACAATTAAAAGCAATAGAGAAGAAGATGTTTTCATTTGAAAGTTTCAGATTTTTGTTATATTATACTGCTAAGCATATACATACAATATTATTTATTTTACGTGCATCTGGCATAAGTCATTAAACAATTAGGCTATCTAACTCTGTCATCTCATATATGTTCATATATAGTTACTAGGTATGTAGTTCAAGAGACCATTGAGGAGCCTAGCCCAATTCCTATAATTGCCCAGTAGCACTGCCTGGTTGTGTGACTCAGTTAGGGTGACTCAGCAGGCAAACAGAGGCTGATGGAATTATGGAACTACAGGAGGCAACTTGATAAGCGCTCAAAGGCTTAATCTTACATGCTAATTGTTTGACACAGTAAACAATGTATTGTTGGCTAAGTCACTACCATAATAGCTCTTAAAATGTGATACATATTTAATAATCATATTTAGTACTTTCCAAATAATCATCTAAACACACTATATCATATAGAGATTAAACCAACAGATGATAATCAGAATATGTCAAAGCCAATTACCTGGCTATTAATTTATTATGACAAGATGGAATGTTTAAATCCATTCTATGTGAAGAAGTTAACACAGAAAACATATTCATCTTCAGTTGATATTGTGACAATAAAACAATAAAATCGAGATAAAACAACATATATAAGGGTTAATACATGGAGTTAAATGTGAGTTTGAACACTGGACAATAATATGTTTGTGGTAAACAAGTAAACAAGGATATTTTTCCCTTTTGATGTCCAAAGATGTAACTTGCCACTCCTAAATCAGATCAAGCTCACTCTGAAGTTTGTGATTTTCAGAAAAAGTAAATATTTGTCTTATTTCTTTTGTTGAAAACTAAAAGTGGAATACAGAGTGTTCATATTTCTCTGATGAGGATTTTGAAAAAAAAAAAGATATAGCTTCCCACAGTTCAACCCTAGATCTACTTCTACTGCAGAAAGTTTGTCTTCATGTAATGTTAATACCTGATAATAAAATAGCTCCTTTTTTTTTTTTTTTGTGGAACAGCGATTTTTTTTTTCCTGGGAAAAAAAATCAGTCTTCCAAATGTTTGGGATTGTAAGCTTTTGCTTATATGGGGTCGATAAATCAGCGTTCACTTTTTTAAGTGTTCACTGATTTAATATAGACCCAAATACCTAAGCCTGATAATGTAAAACAATGCTATAATCAACGACATAAATCCTGTTGTCATCGTTTTCTTCAGGTGGCATGACTCACCTACATAACTGTGCAGAGGAAATCTCATGCCTGCCTTCAACCATGCTTGCATTTTGTACTATAACACCTAAGCAGAATTTCTAGCATTTCTATGATTTAGAAAATTTTGTTTGGGTAGTCAAGCATGATGAATTCAGCTTTATGTCATCTGGATGTGATTGTACTATGGGTGCCATCGCTTTATTTATGAATTACTACTGAATTTGAACTGACATTTTGTTTACATTTTGCATCACATGTTTTTCAAATTTAACAGAAAATTATTATATTGTCTTTGATGCGCTTTTCTTGGAAGAAATTATTTAGACTCGTTTATCTGTCAGATTTCTCAGCTGTGCTCTAGCTGCTGCTCTGACTTACGAAGTGGAGCCAGTTAAATGATAATATTTATGGTAGCTTCACATATTTTACATGAAAACTGTACAGCAAAGACAATATTGTACAATTATCATGAAGTATCATTATGCAAAGCCACAAGAAGATACATTACCAATCAATAGACTTGCATCACAGGAGGTTTTATTGGCTGCGGTAACAATGGTAACTGAAATGGAGAACAGAAATGTTGAAAGTTACTATACAGTGCTTACATTATGAGTAACATTTATTTCACAGCAACATGTTTCACTTTGTGACATGTTTATGTGAAATGTTTGCAGCATGTCGAAACTTGTAATACTTCAGTGTTATATTTCATTTAGAGGTTACTTGCAGTGATGTGTTGTCTGGTGCAATATATTTTTGTAAATATTTCCTACCAAGGAAATAAATACTACAACATACTTATATAAAATAGTGGAGAGTTTTTCTGAAGGAAATTGGCTTTTTTTCTGAGATTTCATCTTTGATCCTGGCAAAAACATCTTTTGTGGTTAATGAGGTGTCTTTAATATATTCATTTTAACAATATTTCACTACAGGTGGAAAGAACATACGCATAACTGGTGTTGACAGAAACTCACAGTATAGACAAGGACCCACATTTATGTTATAACAGATGTCTAAAACTGAAAATCTGCTATTTAGATTAACTAAAGTGGTTTCTCTAAATTAAGTCATTACCTGATGATACAACACTATGTTGCAGCATAATCTCTGATAAATACCTGTTAAACTGCCACAGAAATGTGCGGCAATGAAAATAAAACCATAGTTCTTAGACTTAAGTTTTCATTCAAATGAAAAAAAAAATTAAACATAGTGGTGAATCATCTTCATCATGAAGTATCATCACAAGATAGCTCAGATGCACACAACACACACACACACACACACACACACACACACACACACACACACACACACACACACACACACACACACATTTCTTTCTTTTTCTTAATGCATTCACTTGGGAACAGATTCTTTATTGTTTTTGTGGGCCTGTTTCTTAGAAATGATGCTAGTTTGGTTCACATGTTCAACATACATATTTATAAGATGCATAGATATCAAACATGTAGTGTGACAGACACATTAAGCTCTCTGTTCAATGTAGTTGTAACAGTTTTTAATATTTAAAGTCAATGTTTTAAAATAAATATACTAATTGAACAGAATATTAGTTATATTAATCTTTCTGCATAATCTGAAGTTATTATAGCTTGTAAATTAAGTTTGGCAACAAACCAAGTTGTCCCAAGACATCTTCATCAGGGGTTAGACTGATATTAGTGGGTGTTAAGTGGGTTGTGGAGGTGACAATGTTAAGTGGAGGCAAGGAGGATTGGGAGGAAATGAGCTAAGGGTAGGGAGGGGCTTAAGAGGTTTAGACAAGTGTAGCTGAGTAAGTAATCACATTTTCTGGTGTGAACTTGCTACAGCAGGCTCTCGTCCGTGACGACCTGAAGGTATGAGTGGTTTGGTAGTTCTTTGAGTGGTGGAGTATGGTGGAGGTGAATGAGGCTCAATTGCAGAGGTTGGTGGTAATATGTGTTCAGTCCAATCTTGAGAGGGTGGGGGTTTGTTGTGTCTTCATTTGCGCAGTTCAAAAAAAAAACATTGGGTTGGCAATGTGATTTCTGTTATTTGATTATTGTTCTCAGCTCATTGGGGGCGGCGTGTTGTGGGTTTTCAGGACTGTTGTGGCTGCATTGGGCTCACTGGAGTCACGGGTGATGAGCGGTGCTGTTTCACGGGCTTCTGGCATGTGGGGACTCACTGAGCAGGTACGTATGCTTTTCTACCCTGGTTGTGCAGGTGGAGCATGGGTTTTATTGCCATTGGTGAGGGTTGAATCCTCTCGTTGGGTGGAGTTTCATTTATAAAAAAAAAAAAAAAAAAAACTTGAATTCTCCTTTTAGGAGTGTTGGTATGGTTGTAGATCTGGCTGTTGGTAAGGTTGCTATTGGTGTCTGTGCATGTGTTTCGGTGGTTCGCACTGGGGTTATTTTGTTTGGTTTCCTGCTTTCATAGGGGAAACAGTCTCAGCATTTGGGAACATATTGGCAGGGTGAGCATTGCTGCTGGCAGGAGAGTGGTTTCGCAGGTGCTTGGATCTGGCCGTCAATGCCCCTGAGTGACACTCATTGAGTGCTTCGCTTTTGTTCTTATGTTGGTAGAGGGAGAGATGTTCACCCATGTACTAGGCTTGGTTTCTGTTGTTCCAAGTGGTTTGCAGGTTTGCTTCCAAGCATTTGGAGGTCTCGAGGGCTTTGGGGCACCCGCAGGCAACAGTTACTATGTCTATGGTGTTGGGTTGAACTTCGTTGGCGGGATGAGTTTGCGATGTGAGACAGCTTGTGGAATCCAGCCTGTTGTCTGGCTGGTTTTCGTGTGTTTTTGCAGGCTGGGAGTTTGGTCAGTGGTGAAGGGATTGTGTGGTGTTCCCTGTGTTATAAGTCCTGAACTAAGAAAGTCACTATTATTATAGTTTCAAGTGTCCCACTGTGAAAGAATTTAACAGTAACATTAATGGACACCTGGTGATCTATAGAGTAGCAAGCTACAAAATGTAGGTATTAAGAAAGAACTATGCTGGATAAAGTACTTCAGGTAGTCTAAGGGGGGAATTTTCATAGAATGATCGATTGTTTGTATCCCATATAAAAAAAAAATATTTTTAACATTTAGGGATATGGTGTCTTTATGGCTGGTGTTCTGTTGTCTGCCATGATAATATGGATCTACAAATGTTATGGAAATATGCAAGAAAGAAGGTGTGTTGATTCAATGCTGTTGTGAAATATTTTACTGTTAATTTAAAAAAAATGTGACAGGCTAACAATAATACCTGTTAAAGTGAAATCATCAGTAGCAGAAATGTAAATCAAGCCTGTCCCAAGCAGCTGGGTTCTACTAAAAAATAAGTAGGACCTTGCTTGGCATATACAAAAGAATCATTTCTGAGAGGAGGATATGGAAAGAGTTATGTTTCCATTCTTTTCCTTGTCAGTTGGCAAAGAAGATAAGAGATAAGAGTAGAGCACTGATACTTAACTGTATTTTTGAGGCGTTTACTGGCCTATGTTCAAGGTCCACCACACTGCTGCTATAGTCAGCTATAGTCAGAAACACTCACACTGATAGTCATGTTGATTAATTACCAAGAGATCCTGTCAGAATATTCTATTGACCTGGAGACCTGGAAGATGAACTGCTTAGACATTGCAAAAAAAAAAAAAAAAGACTATCCTGCTGAGCCCAGTGCAATATGTTAATTATTATTCTACACGGATATTATAAATATCTTATGTACACATGAATACCCAGCAGTGGAGTGGCAAAACTCTTTCATGCCTCTCAAAGGTACAGATTCTGCTCATCTGGATGTAAGGGAACTGGGTAGCTTTCCCCTACAGTGACTGGCAGATGTTTTGGGGGAGGCGATTTTGCTTGGCAGGTCAATCATTCTTGCATTCGGTTGAATTAAAAAAAATAAATAAATAAAATAAAAAATATAGCCTTATATTTTGATCTGATTCTCATAAATTGGGGCTGCTTGGCAAATCTTTTTGTGGTGGAGTAGTCAATTCCCACACTTGGTGACTGGAATGTTTCCAAGGAGAGGATGTCTGTTTGTGGGCTGCAAGTGCAGTGCTGTGGTAATGGCTGTGGGGGAGGATACAGTTAGAGCTGAGGATATGGGTCAGCGATACAGCAGATGTGTCTGCCACTCTAGGAGGGCATACCTCTCAATGGTACAGATTTTCACACGATGTTCCGATTTTGCTGCACACTTTTCCCACCTTTTCTTTCCTTAGAATGGTGTCTTCTGACAAGTTATGGCAAAGTATTCTGACTGTAGTCAGAAATTATGACAGAAAATAAATAATAAAGATAATCTATGTAAGAGATGTAATGTAGAAATTAATGCTGACTGGGCTCATATGTTTTATGACTGTATGAAGTTGAAAGAATACTGGAAGTCAATTAATGAATTTTTGCAAGCTCTTTTTACAGATAATTTCATTATTTCTAAGTCTCTTATATTATTCAACACACCTGTACCTCAATGTGTTAAAAAGATTAAGCTTCCCTTGTTATGGTCTATCCTAGCAGTGGCCAGGAAAATAATAACTAGAAATTGGATTTCAGATACACCTCCTTCGTTCAATGAATTTAAAAATGTTATGAATATAATGTGCCATATGGAAATAAGCACAATTAGAATGAGAACAACTAGAAAAACATCATATTATATTGTATGGGATAATTTACAAAATTTGCTAAAAAAATTCCAATTTCAATAGCACGGTATTTTAGTTTAATTAATTGATCTGATTGTAGTGGATGTCTTTGTAAATACTTTAGTTGTTTTGTTGAATATTATAATAATACCTATTTTTAATTACTTGTATAAAATTGTTATGATATTTCTCTTATATGTTAAAACAATAAACCTGTTTTGAAAAAAGAAATTATGACAGACATTTGAGTTTTCAACTTCATACCATTCTGAATATCTATGCTACCACAAACCTGTTCTATTAACCTTTTAAGTTTGTAAGAGGAATATTTAAAATAATACCTGTATTTTGTAAGCTGCTAGTAAGCTATTAGATTTGCTGCATTTTGTCCATTTGTTCCACATTATGTTGTTTAGTGTGCCTCATTTGAAGATGGAAGGTTAAGAGATAGCCAGATGGTTTTACAATATAAGTTAGCTTAGATGAGGGGTACACTGAATGATGTTTGGCTTAACCCTTTCCGTTATGGGAGGTAGTTGGTTAAACAATTTTGGGTAACAGGGAGGGGAAGCAGCCTGGTCAGGCTAGTTGGCAGAGAAGAAGGACAGGCTTGCCCTCTTCTGTTCCCCATCTGGTGTATGGATGTTTATTTCAAGGAGCTGGGGAAAGGAAAATGAGTAGCTGGTGGAAGCTTGCTGAATGGATGAGTAAGCTGAGGTAAGGATGCTGCTTATTTGGTGGAAGGTAATTCAATGAATGGTGTATGAAGTGAGATGGGACGCTGCTTCATTAGTAAAGTAAGCAAGCAGAGGTATAGACCTTGCTTACTGGGCAGGGTGAGTAGGTACGCTGCCCTCATTAACATTACAAGGATGTTATGCTGTGTTTAGAATTAACTATATTATGGTCAGTTGTAACTAATAATGTTGGTGAACAAAGCTATGTTATGGAAGTTTTAATAAAGGTCATCAAATGTCATTCGGTGTGATGTGTTTATTGAAGGGGACCGGGACAAATATTCAGATTTAGTATTCTAAATCAAAATACAAAACTTTTTTTTCTTTTTTATGGTGTCTTGAGAACTCAGTGATTATATTTGTTTAAACTGCTCACATGTTTATAATTGGTTAATTGTGTATTGGGATTGTTATATATTAAATCTAAAGAGTGGCATGTGAATTTTAGTATCTGCTTCTGAATTCTGATAATTTCCAGTGCTTGTTTAGCATATTCTATTTTGGTGGCTGGAATAAAGTCATAGAAATAACCTTCAAGGAAAGTATGGTCGCCTTTCTTGAGGGCAATAACCATTAGCCTGAAGGAGTTGTCAATCATTCCTGATCCAGACTTATTACTGGTTTAGAAGTGTATGTGACTGGGGAGCACGTTAGATGTACCTTACATGGAGTTTTGCAAGGTTTTTGGATCGGTCTTACACAGGATACAGATAGTAAAGTGCATGGAGGAAGTTATGGTAGGTCCAAACATGGTTGAATGGTAGCATATAGAGGGTTGGGATGCTAAGAGTTTCACCACCTGGATGTAGGGAAGTGACTAATGGAGTAATAAAACAGACTGTACTGGACCCATTCTGTTCTTTATATTTGTCTCAGACATATCTGTGTGAAAAGGAAAGAGGATCAGACTCCTTGCTGATGACATAAAGATATGTGAAGCAGTAGTCAATGGGGAGATAAGTCTAGTAAATGATATGTAAAAGATGAATAAGTGGAAAAAGGTTGCAGTTGATTTTCAGTGCAAAGAAGTGTAAAATACTTGACTTGGCCATAACAACTGTTGTTTAAGGTATCACCTGGAAGGAATAGAAATTATAGCAGCAAAGCAGAAAAAAGAACCTGGCATTATTAATCATACCTGGATTGGAACATCTGAAATAATGAGATGTGGTGGCAGCAGTGAGCAGAATGCTGGAGTGTATACTCATGGTAATAGATCCTACAAGCAAAGCAGTAATGCTTCCACTCTACAATACCTTGCTCATGACACATCTTAAGTTATTAATGTAGTAGTAGAGACCATATAAAGAAAGAGACATTTATCTCCCAAAAGAAATTCAGAGAAAATTTAATAAATTAGCTAGTAGAAGAAATTCATAGAAAATGTATTAAAAGGATAAATTGGAAAGAGGA